>NW_004444154.1:2589975-2633923 GCF_000243295.1 Trichechus manatus latirostris
GCCACTCACCAAAGTAGGATGCAGAACATTTTCTTAATAAGCTTTGTTATGCCAATTGACCTAGATGTCCCCTGAAAGCATGGTCCCCAGACCACTACCCCTGCTACTCTGTTTCTTAAAGTGTTTGATTGTATTCAGGAAACTTCTTAGCTTTGGTTTAGTCTAGTTGTGCTGACTTCCCCTGTAGTGTGTGCTGTCCTTTCCTTCATGTAAAATAATTCTTATCTACTATCTAATTAGTAAATAACCCTCACCCTCCCTCCCCACCCCCGTAACCATCAAAGAATGTTTTCTTCTGTGTTTAAACCTTTTCTTGAGTTCTAATAGTGGTCTTATACAATATTTGTCCTTCTGTGACTAACTAAATTCATCCAGCATAATGGGTTCCAGCTTCCTCCATGTTATAAGATGTTTCACGGCTTCATCATTGTTCTTTATCGTTGCATAATATTCCATTATATACCATAATCTGTTTATCCATTCGTCCATTGATGGACATCTAGGTTGTTTCCATCTTTTTGCTATTGTGAACAGTGCTACAATGAACATGGGTGTGCGTATATCTTTTCGTGTGACGGCTTTTATTTCTCTAGGATATATTCCAAGGAGTGAGATAGCTGGATTGTATGGTACGTCTATTTCTAGCTTTTTAAGGACGTGCCAAATCGATTTCCAAAGTGGTTGTACCATTTCGCGTTCCCACCAAGAGTGTATAAGTGTTCCAGTCTCTCCACAACCTCTCCAGCATTTATTATTTTGTGTTTTTTGGATTAGTGCTAGCCTTATAGGGGTGAGATCATTCCATTTATTTCTTCCCCATCTTCCTCTTCTCAGTGAATAGCACCACAATCCCCCAACTTGATCAAACCAACATTCTAGGGTAAACAAACAAACAAACAAAAAACAAACCTGTAGTCGTTGAGTCAATTCCAACTCATAGCAACCCTATAGGACAGAATAAAACTTCATAGGGTTTCCAAAGCTGTAATCTTTCCAGAAGCAGACTGCCACATCTTTCTTCTGTGGAGCACCTGGTGGGTTTTAACCACCGGCCTTTCAGTTAGCAGCCCAACGCTTAACCACTGCACCACCAGGACTCATTCTATGGTAAGCCTTGATTCTCTCTGTAACATCCCCTCCAATTTTGTCAGTTGAACTTCTGAAATATATTTTGAAAGTGTCAACTTCTCTCATTCTCCACCATGACTATCATAGTCTAAGGCACCCTTTTATCCCATCTGGACCTCTTCAGTATCTTCAAAGAGATGTCTGCTTCTGCCCTTCCTTCCAAAGAGCAGACTGAGTCAAATCAGGTAACTTCCCTGTTTAAATTTCTCTGATTTTCTCCATCCATTTTAGAACAAAATCCAACCTCTTTCCCCTGGCTGCAAGGCAATGCATGATCTGGTTTCTGCCTTCATCAAACTCATCTGCTATTATCCCCTCCTCAAACTGAGACCCTAGCCACATGATCATGCCAGCCACATTGGTGTTCTTTTTATTCATTAAAAACTCCAAGCTGATTTCCATTTTAGGGACTTTGTATGAGCAGTCCTCTGCCTGGACTGCTCTTTCTCCTGATTTCCACATGAGCAGGGCTTTCTAGTTAATTGATTCTCAGATTAAATGTGACTTAGAAAGGCCTTCTTTGACCACCCAATCTAAAATAGCTCCTGACACTCTATCTTACCACCCTATTTTAATGTTCTGTGTTATACTTCTTGTTGTTGTTAGGTGCCATTGAGTCAGTTCCGACTTATAGTGAACCTATGTACAACAGAAAAGACCTTCACCACCCTCACAATCGTTATTATTCTTGAGCCCATTGTTGCAGCCACTGTGTCAATCCATCTCGTTGAGGATCTTCCTCTTTTTCGCTGACCCTCTATCTTACCAAGCATGATGTCCTCTAGGGACTGATCCCTCCTGATAACATGTCCAAAGTATGTGAGACGTAGTCTTGATGTCCTTGCTTCTAAGGAGCATTCTGGTTGTACTTCTTCCAACACAGATTAGTTTGTTCTTTTGGCAGTCAATGGTATTATACCTGATATTGTTTCTTGCTTATTTATCTACTTATTTTCTGTATTCCCCAATAGAAGGTAAGCTCCAGTAGAACAAGAATCTTGACCGTCTTTTTTTATTTCAATGCTCAGAACAATAATTGGCACATAGTGAGTACTCAATAAGGAGTCCTCGTGGTGCAATGGTTAAGTGCTTGGCCGCTAACCTAAAGGTTGGTGGTTCGACCACACAGCTGTTCCCTGGGAGAATGATGCTGCAGTCTGCTTCTGTAAAGACGACAACCTTGAAAACCCTATGGGGGCAGTTCTACTCTACCCTATAGGGTTACTATGAGTACAAACTGAGTTAATGGCAATGGATTTTAGGTACCCAATAAATATTTTATGATTGAAGAAGTCAGAGCACTTGATCTCTAACTTTGAACAGTCTTCAGCAGCTCATTGCTCAAAGCCAGTTGGTTGTAGAATATGACTGGGTAAGGGCCCATAAGTGTAAATCTCTGGACCTAGTAAAAGGAGAATGGTTGTGAGGTTGAAGCGCTAATTCTCCAAGTGAGTGAGCTATGAACCTTATCTTTCAGAGGCTCTTAGGTAATAAATAGTCAATGAGGACCCATTTTTCAGGTTCAGTGGTTTCAAGTTTGCTGTCTTGCAATACCTCTGCAATGGTATAGGTAAGGAAATGATACTCAGAGAGGCAACGTGACTTGTTCAAGTTCACATGTCTAATAAGAGCCAGAGCTGCGATTCAAACCCACAGCTCTTTGAATTCTGAGTCATCGTCTTCATGCTCTACTACCCTGAACGCTAAAGGTACACTTGAAAGCATGCTCTTTTCAAGATTAAAGAAACAAATATGTAGGTGACCAGGAAAACAATGACACATCTAACTGGTGGATGTTCAGAACCTTGGTGTAAGCAGTGGAGTGATTTGAGACAACCTCCATTCAAGTTTTGCTTTCATTTAATATGAGTTATTTCACTATTGGGTTTGGAAGGGCCTTCCTCAGAGAGAGCCCAATTACAGGAGTGTCACATTCAACATGCAAGAATGCCTGATTTGTGCTTTTTTAAACAGTAAAAAAAGAGCTCTGAAACACATTAAATTTTTATGAGGTGTGTTGCTGACTAAAAAATTTTTTTGAGTAAATAATCATACAAAAAGAGTAGACCACATACTTAAAATTAAAACCTTCAAATAAGAAAAATATTTATTAAATAAACTTGCATGAAGCCACAGTGACCTTTCTAATGGGCTTCCTCCCTGAAATATTGAATTGATTCAATTCCTGGAATCATTTTAATCAACAAGTTGATGGGTCATTACTAAAGAGTGACAATATGTGAGGTGAGGTCTGTAGTATACAGAGAAAATCCTGGGCTAACAGTAAGCAGATCTGGTGAGTCTAGCCCATTACTAACTGTGTGACCTTGGGGAGCCAGATAACCTCTTCGGGCTACTGTTTCCTCATCTTAATATGAGGGAGTCTTTTCTGATCTTTAAAGAATTCCTATAAAGCTACCTGTACTCAGAGGATGATTCTCATACTAAAACCTTCTTTTGACCCTTGCCACCTATAGTTAGAACCTCATAACTTCCCTTCCTGTTCATGGACAAGTCTCAAAAAAAAGTTTTCTTCTTCTTTTATCTCCCTTTTATTTTTCAACTCATTTATCTCTGAAACCGCTCAAGCATAAGTTGCCAATATTGTCCTGGTTTTGAAATTCTACTGGCTCTTTTAAAGACTCATATTACTTAATTATCCCTGACATTAGGTACAATGAATCACTCCTTCTTTCTCATCTCTTGGAGTGCTGGTGGCACAGTGGTTAAGTGTTGGGCTGCTAACCAAAAGGCTGGCAGTTTGAATCCACCAGCGCTCCTTGGAAACACTATGGGGTGGTTCTACTCTGTCCTACAGGGTTGCTATGAGTTGGAAACCACTTGACTGCAATGGGCCTTTTTCTCATCTCTAATTTTTGTGGCACCATGCCCACCTGGTTTTTCTTTTAGTTTTTTGAGCACTTTTCTCAGATTTCATCATGGGTTCCTTCTTTCCTGCTTCATATTAAATGTTGGTGATTTTTAGCATTCTGTCCTGGGCCTGATTTTTTCTTACCATTTTATACATTCTCCCTTGGTGATTATCTGTATTCCTGTAACTCTGTAGGCTGATGACTATTAACTCTACAGCTCTGACTGAAATCTCAATAAATCCTCATTGAAGGAATTGAATGAATGAAATAATCTCTCTTCTGAATATAGAATCAAATATCTAGGTGCCTGGAATTTTCGTTTTGATGTCTCATAAAAAAACAAACTAATAACCAAAGACCAGAGGATTTGTGGGATAACATAAAGGACATCATACATGAAGAAAGCAAAAGTTTATTAAAAAGACAAGAGAGAAAGAGAAGACCAATATGGATGTCAGAAGAGACTCTGAAATTTGCTCTTGAATGTAGAGTAGCTAAAGTTAAAAGAAGAAATGATGAAGTAAGAGAGCTGGACAAAAGATTTCAAAGGGTAGCTCGAGAAGACAAAGTAAAGTATTATAATGAAATGTGCAAAGATCTGGACTTAGAAAATCGAAAGGGAAGATCATGCTCAGCATTTCTCAAGCTGAAAGAACTGAAGAAAAAAATCCAAGCCTCTAGTTGCAATATTGAAAGCGTCTATGGCCAAGAATTGATGCCTTTGAATTATGGGTTGGCAAAGAATGTTGAATATACCATAGGCTGCCAGAAGAAAGAACAAATTTATCTTGAAGAAGTACAGCTAGCATGTTCCTTACAAGCGAGGATGGAGATTTTTTCTTACATACTTTGGACATGTTAGCAGGAGGGACCAGTCCCTGGAGAAGGACATCATGCTTGGTAAAGTAGAGTGTGAGGGAAAAAGAAGTACTTCAATGAGATGGATTAACACAGTGCCTGCAACAATGGCTCAAATACAACAATGATTACAAGGAAGGGCATTGTTTTGTTTTGTTGTATATAGGGTCACTATAAGTTGGAACCAACTGGATGCTACCTAATAACAACAACAATATGGGCAAAATATTGAACAATGCAGGAAACAACAAAGAAGATGGAAGGAATACTGTACCAAAAAGAATTGATCGATCTTCAACCATTTCAGGAAGTAGCATAGGATCAAGAACTGATGGTACTGAGGGAAGAAGTCTAAATTTCACTGGAGGCATTGGCGAAAAACAAGAGTCCAGGAATTGACAGAATACCAACTGAGATGTTTCAGCAAACGGATGCAACGCTGGGAGCACTCACTCATCTATGCCAAGAAATTTGGAAGACTCCTGCCTCGCCAACTGACTGGAAGAGATCCATATTTGTGCCCATTCCAAAGAAAGGTGATTCAACAGAATGTGGGAATTATCAAACAATATCAATACCATGTGCAGGTAAAATTTTGGTGAAGATAATTCAAAAGCTATTGCAGCAGTACATCAGCAAGGAACTGCCAGAAATTCATGCCAGATTCAGAAGAGAACATGGAATGGGGGATATCGTTGCTGATGTCATATGGATTCTGGCTGAAAGCAGAGAATACCAGAAAGATGTTTACCTGTGTTTTATTGACTATGCAAAGGCATTTGACTGTGTGGATCATAACAAATTATGGATAATGTTGCAAAATGGGAATGGTAAAGTAGAGGGTAAGCAAAAAGGAGGAAGCCATTGTTGCACAGTGGCTGCAACAATGAGCTCAAACATAGCAACTATTGTGAGGATGGCATAGAACTGGGCAGTGTTTTTTCTGATTCAAGTATGGTCTCTATGAGTTGGAATTGACTCGATGGCACCTCACAATAACAACAATTGTACTTATCATTTTTGACTTTAATAGGAACTCATCCACATCCCATGTACCACAGTTAGGTATGATTATGTCAATTAATTTTAAGATCAATGTCCGTTGCCATGTTACAGGAATATTCATCTATTCAACTTCTATTAAGATTTTAAAAAATACAGTGAATTTAAATTTTATTGTACATTGTTTAAGAATCTGTTAAAGTGAATAATACTTTTTTCCCATTAATTCATTGATGTGATGAATTATATTAATAGTATCCTGTTTGAAATAATGTGTGTATCTGGAGGACATTAGATGGCATTGGCCAAGGGAGTCAGGAATACTTGAATTGTATATTGAGTTCCTACCACCTCTCCTAATGAGGTTCTAAAAGGGAAATACGCATAAGCAATCATGACAAGGAAGATCACATTCCAATTTAAAAACTCTGGAAGGCAAGGCTGGACCACACAGAACACCAACTTTTTTTCTAAGCTTTTTAGGCTTCAGATTAAGGTAGGCAATGACAACTGTTCTTTTTCATCTGTACACAGCACCAAACCTGAATCTCAGATCTTTACACACTCTGGCCCAATGAAAAGAAGTTATAGAAGTGAGAGGATGGTTAGTCCTGCTTGGAGAAAGACCTGGGTTAGCGTGTGACTTCTATTGTATAGATAGAAAGGAGTAGATAGAGGCCAAGTCTACTAGGGAATTTTCCTAATATTAGACAGACTTACATTTCTGGAATAAACACATTAACAAAATCCCTGTTGGTACTTTCAAAATACACCCAGAGTCAGATATATTCTCACTCCTTCCACTGTTACACCATGGTCCTGGCCACCATCAACTCCTGCCTAGTGTGTCACGATAGACTCCAAATGCTCCATTACTTTTGGCCTTGTCTCCTACAATCTATTCTTTACTCAGGATCCAGAGTAACTTTTAAAATTAAAACATAAGTCAGATTGTGCAACTTTTCTGCTCAAAACCCTCCCGTGGTCAATATCTTATTTGGAACAAAGCCAAATCCTTTCAAAGATCTACAAATCTGTCCATGAGAGCTGTCCCCACAACCCTCCCAACCCCCCCCCACCCCGGACTTCTCTGACTTCATCTCTTTCTATTCTCTCCTGATCACTACAGCCACATTAGGCTCCTTACTGTATCTTGAATATACTAGGCACATTTTCACCTCAAGGTTGCTCTTTCTTTGGCTCAGGTAGTTTTTCTCATATACAATTGTGCTGATCTGTACTCTGCTGAATACTTGAGGGGAACCCTGTGCAGATCTCCAGAGTTCTTTCTTTGAATATCTCTCTCCTCTCTGGTTCTCTTTCCTGAAAATTTTAGTTTCCTTGGCCTTCCAGGACTCTCAGCTCCATCTCCTCAAATTAGGGAGCCTACTGGGCTCTGCTTGTGTTTCTCTTTCCTGTGCTGTGCCTGGAAACTCTCCAGGTCGTAAGCTCACCTGGATTGCTTCTTGTCTCTCAGGGATCACTGTCATTCATCACCTGATATCCAATAATTGGAAAACTATTGTTTCATATATTTTGTCCAGATTTTTAGTTGTTTTAAGTGGAGGGATAAATCAGGTCCCTGTTAATCCATCTTGTCTCAGAGCAGAATCTCTCAGCACTTCTTTCCCCCTTTTCCTGCTTTCGTTTTTCTCCATAGCACACATTTCAACATCTGACACACTCTCTATGTTACCTATTTATTTATTTATTGTCTGGCTCCCCTCCCACCCCCATTAGGATATAATTCTACAAAGAATCTTTATTTGCTCACTGGTGTATCTCTGGATCTAGAGCAGGGGCTAGTGTATTGTAGATACTCAATAGTTACTTGTTCAATGAATGAATGCAGAGAGTGTCGACATCAGGAAGATTTTTCCTAGCACCATCAGGCTGTGGTTCTACTTCTACAAGAAATCCCCAGCGTCAGCAGGGTTTGCGCCTGTGGGCTGGATACTCAGTCAGTGGCAAGAGTCTATCACCTTCTCAGTCAACACCCCTCTTTGTACAACACTTTCTCATTCCTCTTGGACATTGCTTACCCAACACTTCTTAGTTGGATCACGACTCTGGGAAGCATGAATGGAAGGTTTTAAGTTTCTTTTCAAAATATAATCATTTAACAACCAAGCATATATGTGTATGTATTCCTTCTCTACACCCAGCCCTAAGCAGCTGCTACTTAATCCTCATCTCTTTCTTTGTATAAAACATGCTTGTAAAGGCCCTTGTTAGCTTATGAGGGTGGAAGTTCAGATGGGAATGAATCCAAGGGAAACTTTGGTCTCACTCTGCAGGGGTGGGCAAGCTGAATAACAGCACCTTTTCCCATAGACTTCCCCTTGTCACAGCTCTGTGCAAGGATTTCCCATCTGTCAGCTGGTCCATCCAGCAGTTACTCACTTGAGGACCCTAAGTTAAGTGTGTACATGTGTGAGCATATGCATGTGTGCCTATGTGTGTGTGCTCATTGGAAAGTGTGGAAGTTCCGGGACCATTTTCTTCTATTTTAATTCTTATCTGGGCTTCATTTCGATCTCAGGGCTTTTGCATTGAGAGTCTCTTTCTTCTAATGCCTTATTAACTCCTTGTCATCCTTCAGGTCTCAGCTTGATATATTGCCTTTTCAGAGAGAATTTTTCTTTCCAAACTGACTAAAGAAGGTTTCTCCTGTCACTATCATTCCATTTATTTGCCTCCTCAATCCAGCTGCCCCATTCTGTTAATTATCAAGTTTACATATTTGTTTACTTGTTTATTGTCAGTTTCCCCCACTGGATGTAACACCCACAAGGAGAGAGATCTTGCCTGCCTTGTTTACTTCTTTTTCCTCTATGCCCTGCATAAGGCCTCATGTGTAGTAGGCACTTAGAAAATATGTATTGGATAAATGAATGAATACATTTACTAGAAGAACAAGGGACAAGAGTACTAATGAGAGGGTGAAGCATTCTGTGGAAATGCATATTTATGTGTGGCTAGGGTAAGAGCTGCAAGGGGCAGAGTGGAGATCCAGGGCTAGATCAAGAAGTCCTTGTATGCCCTGCCATGGTAATGGTTAGACTTTATCATGGGGTGATGGAGATTCATGGAAGGGCTTATGTAGTGGAATAAACAATTAGATATATGCTTTCAGAAGATCAGTCTGGCTGTAGGTTGGTGAATGGACCAGAAGAGAATAAGACTGGCTGCAGAGGGACCAATTTGGAACCTGTTGCAGTAATCTGGGTGAGAAGTTATAAAACCCCTAAGTAAGGCAATCACAGTGGAAGTGAAGGAATATTTGAAAGGCTCAAGGCAGGAAACAAAATGCTTTTTTGAAAGTGTGACATGAGGGAATTGGAATAGAAATGAGAAGAAGCAGCAGTCAGAAAGGTAAATGAGTCAAACAGAGAAAAGAAACATTGATATAAAATGAGTCTCTGTTGGACCTCAGTGAAAATCATGGAGTAAAGACTTTCAAAACTCTCCTCCATAAAAGCAATGAGAACACTGGCAAAAATTGTCAGAATCAACTTTTTTTTTTGAAATCTGGCAATTACCCAAACTGTTGAAGCAATCTGGGGAGCATTTATTCAAGAAAAATGGCTGAATCTTTGTAACAACACTAAGCTTTGTGGAGTTTTAACTTGTCTTATTCCTGATACCCTCTTCCCAGCTCTATGGCAACCTTGAAAACGAGCAGCCTGAATTCATGAGAAAAATCAGCAACCTTCAAAACCCTACTCCCAAATAATTGTCATTACACCTGTCTTCACTTGTCGACTATCTCTTCATCTGACATTTTTCATGTGACAATAGTAAAAAATCTACAATCTGACTAATTTGCACATTAATGACGCTCATCTGGCAGTAATGAATGCCGAAGTGCAAAGCTAGAGTAACGATGGCTGTGATGATTAAAGTTATGTGTCAACTTGGCTGGGCCATGATTCTTGGTGGTTTGGCAGTTATGTAATGACTTTGACAGTTATATAATGTAATTATGTATGTAATATGGCAGTTATGTACCTTATTTTTACGTAAATAACGAGTGCTTTCTACGTTTGTTTGCCAACCGTGCCCTCCCCTGGAAAGTATTTTCAAAAGGGTGCTATGCTAATTTTTTCACAGTAAAATGCTAAAAAAATTGGCTAGTGGCACTTATGAAAATACTTCATGTAGGAAGGGCACGGTTGGCAACTAAACATAGAAGGTGTGCGTTATTTGCATAAAAAATATGGTAATGATGTAGTCATCTTTCATTTTGTGATCTGATGTGGTCATACTCCATTTTCACATAACACTGATTTCTCATAATGTCCTGGTCTTTGGAACCTAACCACGTCAGTAAGTGAGGAGAGGGTGTATTTGACCAGTCTGGTGGTTCCCTGGAAGACCCTATTCTCAAGGCTGTCTTTTTTTTTTGACTGATTCTAAGTCCACCTAGTATGAACAGGATTTTCCTTGGGGGCATTTGTTGAAAATCAGAGGCAATTGTTTAACATTGTGTTTTGCCTGACGTGGTAAATCACAGCTGGGGTAAATGATAGGCTAAACAAAAGCTTAAAAGGAAAAACTGGAGAATGAATTGTTCATAACGATTTTAAAGAATTTTGACATATTCATGTGAATCTAGAAACCCACAAGCATGTCTTGGACTGTGTGTGTATGCTCAAGAAAGACCTGAGAAAGCCCTAAGCCTTCCCATCTAATTAACTTTGTGGCTCTGATTAACAGGAATTAAAGGCTAAAGCAGAGTTGTCAACTTCCTAGATGAGTGTTGAAGGCATGCTTAGCAAGCACATAAGTGCTTTGGCAAAGACTTGGGGACTTACTGGTTCCAAATATTTAAGAAAATCTCTGTCACATCATTAGCTGACCACTAAGCTAACCAAGCAGAACCTTCAGTAGTGACAAACAATAAAGAATACACTAGTAGAATTTGTAGAATTAGTTTGGAAAAGTCACTAAACAAACAAACAATAGCAATAACAACAATGATAAATGGCAGCAACAACAAACACTAGGGAGGGATAAATACAAAAGACAGTATACGTGTATTTTTTGTTTTTAAGTCTATTGTCTCTTATCTAATTTAAAATGCAACTACATAAAACAATAATTATAAATCTGTGTTGATGGGCATACAACGTGTAAAGCTGTATTTTGTATGACATGAAAGCATAATGGAGAGGTAAGGGAATGGTAGGAGAAAAAGTTTCTGTATACCATTGAAATTAAGTTGGTATTAATCTGAACTATATAACTATAAATTAAAATGTTAATTGTAATCCATAGGGTAACCACTAAGAAAATTTCATTAAGTAATTTCTTTAAATGTAAATGTATTAAAAGCATTAAATACTGCAACTAAAGTCAGAGATTGCCAGAATGGATTTAAAAATTACCCATCTATATGCTGTCTACAAGAGACAACTTTAGATATAAAGACAAAAAAGGGTTGAGAGTAAAAGGATGGAAAAAGTTATAAAATGCAAACAGTAAGTAACCAAAAGAAAGTTGAGTGGCTATGCCAATATCAGACGAAAATGACTTTATGAGAACTATTGTTACTAGATAAAAAGGACATTTTAAAATGATAAAAGAGTCAATCCATCATGAATATATAACAGTTTTAAGCATAACAGAGCCCCAAATACATGAAGCAAAAACTGACAGAATTGAAGGGAGAAATAAACAGACAATTTAACAATAGTAGTTAGAGACTCCAATATCCCACTTTAGTAATGGATAGAGCAACTTGGCAGAAGATTAAACAGGAAACAGAAGACTTGACCAACATTATAAACCAACTAGATCCAGCAGACATCTATAGAACATTCCACTCAAAAACAACAGAATAAAATGAGTCTGAAGTATGGAATCAGGTAGAAAACGTGTAAGGAGCTGGGATTAGTATAAATCAAGGAGTAGGAACCAGGTAAACAGGGGTGAACTGAAACCTGCTGTGTCCTCAGATCTTAAAGATGCTGAATTTGCTGGTCTGAACCAACCTCAGGAATTTACCCCACTCAGTCACCTGAGTCATGATTCCTCTTTCCTCTAACAGGTGAACCCCTGTGTTTAACACATCCTGCTGTCATTTCCAGTCTCACCAAGAGGTGAGCTTGGTGAAGTGTTGAGACTTTGGTAGACGAAAGACAAATGGTTTAGAGACAGCAAAAATGAGAGTATGCATGTGCATAGTGGCCAGTTCTGAAGTGGATGGTGCCTGGAACTGGCAGTTAGTGTCTTCTAAGTGACCTGGCTTATATTTAGAGTATAGGTTCCATCATCATAGCAGGAAAGAAGTTGCAGCATTGTCCATTCCTGTAGGGGCATGAACATTTTGGTACAATGGTTAGTAGTCGAGCTTTGGCTGCAGAATCTTAATTCTGTAGGACCTTAATTCTGCCATTTTACATATGTGTAATATCTCACAGCTTAACCTCTCTAAGAATTTGCAGCTTCATCTGTAAGACAGTAATGACACAGCCCACCACCCATCTGCCAGTTTGTTGTACTGTGGTGGCTTGGGCGTTGCTGTGATGCTGGAAGCTATGCCGTGAGTATTTCAAATGCCAGCAGGTCACCCATGGTAGACAGGTCTCAGTGGAGCTTCAGACTAAGACAGACTAGGAAGAAAAGCCTGACAATCTACTTCTGAACATTAGCTAAGGAAAACCTTATGGATCACAATAGAACATTGTCTGACTTTATTTTGGACACAATGTCAGGAGGGGTCTATTGCTGGAGGAGGACATCATGTTTGGTGAGGTAGGGGGCCAGGGAGGATGAGGGCTGCAACGATGGACTCAAGTATGCTGATGATTGTGCCGGATGATGCAAGACCAGGCAAGGATTTGTTCTATTGTACATAAGGTTGTTATGAGTCGGAGTCGATCCAATGACAGCTATTTCTTTCTCTTGCTCTCTAACGATAACAGTATCTATTTCAAAGGGTTACTGTGAGAATTAAATAAAATAATAATGTAAAATCTTTAGCCCAGTGTCTTGTGGGTAAGGAACTAATATCCAACACTTGGCAGATTATATTGACAGTTTTTTTCAAGGGAGCTGAATCTCATTAGACTAGAATTTAGAGCTCTGGCCAGGAGAAATCACTCTTTTAATTTAGGTTAATTATTTTTGGGAAAGTTATTGCACTAGATCAAGCTATATTAAAAAAGAAAAAATTGTCCCAACAACTCCCCATAGCCTCGATCCATGGCTCATTCCCCTGAAGACTCTGTTTCCTCCATTGTAAAATGAGAAAGCCGGGTAGATGATTTTTAAGGTACCCTTGGCTCTAGAAGCCTCAGATCCTGCCATAAGACTGACATAAACTCCCAGTCCCCATCTGGTAGTGAATTTGAGTAGCAAGGGCTGCAAAGTGAAGTGTGTTACTCGGTCCTGGGGGAAGGGAACCCGACCAATTTCCTAGTGACCTCATACGTCCTGGTCATGGAGAGAACGAGTAAGGAATAAAAGGTGATAGGAATAAGATTTATGTTCATGTATTAGGTGAGGGTTACTGGCTGTGGCCCACCCTTTCAGCAGGGTTAGAAGCGACTAGATGGTAACAGTATTTTACCATCCAAGTAGTATATATGTGAGAAGGAGTCTCCTATTGGGAACTGTTCCAAAGTCTAATAAAACTGTGCTTTGCTCCCTCTGACCTTGGCCCAGCGACAGGTAAGTCCCACAACTTCTACCACCTTATAAACACTGAGATGGGCTATGGGAAAGGACTATAGAGGCTCTATTTAGAGGCTTAGGTCAGCAAGTAGGCAGAAAAATGTCAAAACCACTAATCTAATTTATTGATGGCCTTAATGGGCGTATATAAGAAAAAATTCTGCCTTGCACTGCAAATATTGTTCCAGCACCGTCACCTAGGGTATCCCAAAGTTAAGGAATGGTACAATGAATATGAAGTGTTACAGCCAGATGCAGGCAGAGGGTGGAAATTAGGGAAGAAAGTATAGGTGTGCTTAGGTGAGGGGCATCTTACCCCTCTTCCTCCCTCCTTCGTTTTCTCCCACCTCCTTTCCTTCTTTTCCTTTTCCATTTTCTCCTCTCTCTCTCAGTTTTCCTTCTTTTCTTTCTTCCTTCCTCCCTCCTTCTCTTCCTCTTTCCTTTTCTTTTTTCCTTTTCTTTCTTTCTCAGACATTATTCGAGGGCTTGCTATATGCCATGGCACTATGTTAGCAATTGTAAACAGAGAGATTAAACATGCAAATTTTGTTATTGATTTATTAAGAATTGTATCAAGAACCCAGATAATGAAAGAACTAGATGAACTACCTCTAATTCTTGCCCATAAGTAGCTCTCAGTTTAGTGTAGCTGACTGATACAATGTGATAGGTAAATGGGTACATATCAGGAAACAGAGGAAGGAATAACTCATTTTCCTAGAGTGATGGGAAATAGTTAACCAATGTGATGACAATTGAATTAGGCAAAAAGTGACTTGTGGGTTTCCAGGTGGAGGTATGGCAGAAAGGCTTTCTGGGCATGTAGAAAACTACAAACACACCAAAGAGGGTGGTGGTTGTGGGGAATGGCTCAGTCCTACTGGACCACAGTGCTGGGAAGAGGGATATAATAGGGATTATTGGGAGACAAGGCAAGTAAGGCCAATTAGCACAAGATCATGAAAGGTCTTATGAAGACTGGATCCACTTCCAGGTGGGAATTGGATTCATGATGATCCTTCTGTGCAGTTAGTGATGAAGGTGGAATTTTTCTACCTCACTGTTTTTAGTGCAGTTTGTACACCTTTCCTCTGTATGAATAATCTATAACAAGAGACGGTTATAATAGGTGATCCTTTAGACTTTCTCTGAAATTCTTACTCTTTGTCACCTTCATCATGGTGACCCCATGTGCGCAGAGTAGAATTGCATTCTATAAAGTTTTCAAAGCTATAACCTTTCAAGAGCAAATCTCCAGGCCTTTCTTCCAAGGTGTCTCTGCCTGGGTTTGAACCACCAACCTTTCAGTTAGTAAAGTGCTTAACCATTTGTGCCACCCAGGGACTCATGAGTCAGAACTGACTAGATGGCAACTGGTTTGTTTTGTTTTTTGGTCACCCTAGGCCTAGCCTGGCATGTATTAGGATCCCAACAAATGCTTGTGGAATAAATGAATGAATGAATGGACCAAGGTGCCTTGTTATCACAAAGCTCCGGGTAGCCTCCCTGGTGGCAGTTCTCTAAAGTTTATGGTGGGTTTTCAGGATGAAATTCTTCTTTCGGGGTGATGAGCAGGGAGGAGAAGGTGGAAGAGGAGTTCAGTCCTGAATCCCGGAAAATGACCACACTGAAATCAGATTTTCTCTGCCGGGTGGGAATCTGTTCCTGGGTGTCAGCCTGCACAGTTTGGTCATCCACCAGCTTCAGTGCTGCACAGGTTGTATTTTTTTCTCTGAAACATTTGGTAGAATGTTTCAAGGTTGGGTAGGGGGAGGAGGGGAAGATTATCTGAACCAGATGTTTGGGGGCCATCTCTTTGACACAAGTGAGTAATTAGTTTTAAGTGATTATCCATATGACCAGTCTGGGCGCACTCTTGTCTCTGGATTGGGGAAGCAAGGCTTAGATGGATACAGCCTGATGGGGAAGAGGTGAGAGAAGTATAGGGAGGTGCTGAGGGCTGTGTGCATGTGTGTATCTGTGCTGGGATCCAGATAAGGCAAGCCTGCGTGTGTGTGTGTTTGCATAATAGTCTAATCCCCACCATACCATGAGCTCCTTAAAGCCAATGACTGTAGTATCTTATCCACTTATACCTACCTAGAGTGCAGAGTATTGAGATATATATATATATATATATATATATATATATATAAGGTAGTCCCTGAATTATGATGTATTCGAGTTTTAAAGAACTGCACTTATGACCGTCTGTGTTTTTTTTTTGTATTGTTAGTAACATGTACTACATACAATGTTAAAATATGTCTGTAAGGTTTTATGTAATGTTTCCAACTCCTAAAGACAAGTAAAGATCGGATTTATAAAGATATTGATAATAAAAGGCAATAATAATAATGAAAATTTAAAAAAAATGAGTTATTTGACTTACATCAGAACTGACTTAAGGTTGTCACAAGCGAACCCCATTGTAAGTTGGGGACTGCCTATACCTGTGTATACATACATACACACACACAACACACATACATATATATATATAATTTTTTTTTGCTTGATTTTCAGGAAAACAGGTGCAGACTAATTTGAGAGAAACTTATTTCTTTGTGTTTCAGATCAATGGGCCTATCTTCTCTGCAACACTTGGCCCTTGCCCAATCCATAGACAGATTTGTTCCTAACTGAGAGCTGGTCTCTTGCCTTTCCTCTGCTCTTGAGTTGCTCTGACTCATTTATTGGAAGAGAGTTGTTGTGGCAACACTAATGTTCTGTCTCTTTTCTTCTATTCTTCTTTTGCCTGGTAAAATCTCTTGGGATTCTCCCTTTCCTTTCGGCTGACTTACAGGTTGTCCTGTTGTTCTTGTTACCTACCATCGAGGTAGTCCCCGACTCATTGTGACCCCATGTACAACGGGATCAGTCCATCGTGGTCTGTAGAGTTTTCAGTGGCTGCTTGTTTGAAAGTAGATTACCAGGCCTTTCCTTTCAGTCTGTGTTAGTCTGGAAGCTCTGCTAAAACCTGTTCAGCATCCTAGCAACACACAAGCCTCCACTGACAGATGGGTGGTGGCTGTACATGAGGTGCATTGGCTGGGTATCAAACCCAGGTTTCCTAAATGGAAGTTGATATTGCTACCACTGAATCACCACTAAATCCTGCAGATTACCCTAGCCACCCCCTGACTTCATGGTGCAATACTGTTAGGGCACTCCATATTGATATGAGAATAAACCTTCAAACTGAAGGTGGAAAATTGACAGTCAAATCTATTGACTGCTATGTTGGAATTTATTTATTTATTTATCCTAGGACAGAGCACAGCCATGTAGAGGAGGGTCCTGACCCAATGAAGACAAAGCCAGAAGTGCCACTGAGGATTCCCAGTTTCAGGACGATTTATGTTCAGTTAGGGAAACATTGAGCATCAGTTCAAATTACACCACCTAGACTGTGGATGTTTAGAGCATTGTTTCTCCCCTTGAAGAAATACCTATCTATTAAGACAGCATCTGGAGAGATAATAAGGCAGTATCTTGAGTACAAAACATAAATTTAAGTCTTTCATGCTGATGTTTACTAACACTGTGTACAAGTTATCTAATCTCTCCTCATCTATAAAGTGGGTATTATAAAATATCACCCACACCATTTGGTTGTCAGGAGGGTTAGCCGAGAGAACAGGTGTGAAAAGCTCTTGGTAAATTGAAAACACAACTTAAATATTTCTTACTGGTTTTGGAGGAAAGAAATCATTGCAGATAGTGGCAACGCCAGGGGCATTGAGAGGCACTGAGTGCTGGATGAGAAAACACAAGCAAAAGGCAATGGGATCATGGTGGGAGCTGGTTGGGGGCGATTATCTCCAGGGAAAGCTTCATGAATCAAGTACAAATGGTGGCATTCTGCACCTGAGCAGATGGGTTTGAGATGGTGTTGAAGAGTCTTGGAGTCAGAATGGCTGAGGAATTGTAAAATGCCTCTGTGTGTTCACAGCAACACACAGAGAAAGAAAAGTCATTCACAGGGGGAACATGTAATGGACTCAGGAGTGGTCTTCAGGAACCAACGATCGAGGGTCATCCTGGAGACTGGACATGCCATGAAGTCCAGGTGGTGTGGCTAGGTGGAGTCCAGGTCCAGCTCTCCTGCACAGCCATCCTTGTGGTCCTACAATACCCTGTAGCTGTGGTTCATGTCAAGCTCAGGAGTTGTGAATAAATGTCTGGCAAAGAGAGGTGGGAAAACCTGATTTTGACTCATATGAGCCTCACAGTGGGAATAAGGGCTCAGAAGAGAAATTATATTGAACTATAGAAAACAAAGGAACAGTTCTGTATGCATGGCTCCGTGGCCTGAGATGTGTACCTGCAACAAATATGAGTATGATGAAATGAGAGAGATACTGTGCTGTGTGGTGCAGCAGGGACACAAAAGAAAATCAGTTGCCATCCAGTTGAACCCTACTCCTACAGACCTCATGTGTGTCAGAGCAGAACTGTGCTCTGTAGGGTTTTCAGCAGCTGATTTTTTTGAAAGTAGATCACCAGGCCTTTCTCCTGAGGCACTTCTGGGTGGACTTCAATTAGCAGTTGAGCATGTTAACCGTTTGCACCACAAAGAGAAAAGCATAATTCCCCATGGGAGGCAGGAAGACTTCAAAGACAGTACAAAGATCACTTGTGCTGGGCTTTCAACAATAGATGATACAAATCTGCCCTTTGCACATTTATTTTAAACCACGAAAGGTTGCAGAGGGATGACTTTAAACCTGCAGTGACCTTTCTGGCTTCTATGGGAGGACAAACACAAGGCACTCTTCCACTAGTCTCCATTTCCTCTGTTCTCTCTGGAAGTCGCTGGCATACATTCCAGAAGGTTCCTGTTTTCCTTGTGCTTCATGGAAGGAAGTGGGAGGCATTGTGCTTGAGAGGACAGCTCATGAAGGGAGGGTGTCGCTCACCCTGCACTGTCCCCGTTGGACCTTTGTGGACTTTGCTGTTGTCCCTCTGTCTGCATCCTGAAATGCAGGGTATGGGTGGGGGTGGAGAGTTGTTACCTTTCTTCCCCCACCCTACAGTGGGTGGAAAACAACCCCAGCACTGCCGCCTTTGCTCCTTCACCAAGGCCAAAGGCATTTGGGGCCCTTTCTGTGTGTCGAACTCTATGCTAAATTCTTAACATGTGTTAACTTTTGTAATCCTTACAACAACCTCATGCTGAAGATGTTATTACTACTCAAGTCTGCCAGGTGAGAAACCGAAGTACAGAGAGATTAATTATGTGTGTGCGTGTATTTCTTTCATAGCACTTATTGCGTACCAGGTCCTAAGCACTTTGTGAGGACCAGTGTATTTAATCCTTGCAATAGCCTTAAGAGGTTGTTAAGAAAAATATCCAGCACTTGGAAATAAGGCAAAAGGGGACTGCACATCCTTTTATGATCACACTCAGTGTTGTCCAACAAGCCCACCTTGGTAGTCAGACTAACTGCTCTCCAGTGAAGTCCACACCCTAATCCCTGGATCCTGCAAATTTGTTATGCTGCATGGTAAAGGAATTTTGCAAATATAATTAAGTTTACAGAACTTAAGATGGATTATCCGTGACTGTCTGTGTGGGAGCAATCTAATCACTTGAGTCCTTAAAAGCAGGGAACTTTCTCTAGCTGGTGTCAGTCAGAGAGATGTGGTAGAGGGGGAGGGAGAAGGGGAAGGCAGAAAGATTTGAAGTATGAGAGGGACTTGACCTGCCTTTGCTGGAGGGACCACAGGGGAAGTAGGAGAAGGAAGACAAGCATCCTGCAGCCACGACCAGCTCCTGAGCGACAGCCAGCAAGAAAACAGGGACCTCAGTCCTACAACCTAAAGGAGCTGAATTCAGCCAACCACCTGAATGAGCTTGGAAGTGGGTTTGCCCCAGAGACTCCTGAAAAGAGCCCAGCTTGCTGACACCTTGATTTTGGCCTTGGGAAACTGAGTGCACAGAAACCACTAACGCAGACCTACAGAACTGTAAGATAGCAAGTTTGTGTTGTTTTAAGCTGTTAAAGTTTGTGGTCATTTGGTTTGGCACCTATGGAAAGTTAATGCTCCCACTCAAGAATTCTCTAGGGCAATGCTCTTCAATGGAACATTCAGCTCTGATGCAAATGCTTTATCCTGCTGTGTCCAATATAGGAGCTACTTGTGAGGATGCTGCAGTACTGGGCAGCATTTCATTCTGTTGTAGATAGGGTCACTAAAAGTCGAAACTGACTTGATGACACCTAATGAAAACAGCCAGCTACATCTGGCTATTGGGCACTTGAAATGTCGCTACTGTGACTGAGAAACGGAATTAAAAAAAAAAATTATTTACTTTTATTAATTTAAATTTAAATTTATGTAGCCACAGTAGCCTAACCCCAAAATTCAAACCTGATTCTGACTCATAGTGACCCTATAGGACACAGCGGAAATGCCCCATAGAGTTTCCAAGGAGTGGAGGGTGAGTTTGAATTGCCAGCCCTTTTGGTTAGCATCTGAGCTCTTAACCACTGAGCCACCAGGGTTCCCATGTTAGGCTAGAGGCTACCATATTTGACAGTGCTGCTCTAGGGGGTGCATGATGTTTGTTTGACTTACAATTTACTATTGGCGAGGGCCCAGATTCTGTAAACTACCTGTCAAATTGTAGATTTTTGGCTGGTAGAGATGCAGGTGTTTTCTGTCTATCAAAAAAAGTAGCGCCATAGGCTTTTTTTTTTTTCTCTGTAGGACATTAACCAGTTTTATATCTATTCTTGAAACCTAATTCTGATATTCTGTCTCCAGTACTTATAAAAACTCAGTTGCTCAAATGCTCAGTGAACCATGTTTACCAATTTGCTGGTTTTCTTCTTATGAGTGAAATCAGTTTTTGACGTATGTTTACTCTACGTTTGTATATTTGCATGAATCCTGTTTTCTAACTTCTTGAAAATGATGCTATTATAGAAACCAAATCAGTTGCTATTGAGTTGATTCTGACTCATGATGACCCAGATGTGTATCAGATGTGTACACTTTGATACACTCTGATGTGTATCGGAGTAGAACTGTGCTCCAAGAGGGTTTTCAATGGCTGATTTTTCAAAAGTTGATTGCCAGGCCTTTCTTTTACAGGGCCTCTGGGTGAATTTGAATCACCAACCTTTCGGTTAACGGCCAAGCACTTACCTGTTTGTGCCACCTAGGGATTCTATACTATTATTGTTGTTGTTGTTAGGTGCCATTGAGTTGGTTCTGACTCACAGTGAACTCACATATGATAGAACAAAACACTTCCCAGTCCTGCCCCATCCTCACAAACATTGCCATGTCTGTGCCCATTCTTGCAGCTGCTGTGTCAATCCTTCCCACTGAGGGTCTTCCTCTTTTTCGCTGACCCTCTACTTTGCCAAGTAAATGATCTCCTTCTCCAGGGACTGGTCCCTCCTGAGAACATGCCCAAAATACATAAAACAAAGTCTTGCCATCCTCACTTCTAAGGAGCTTTCTGACAGTACTTCTCCTGAGACAGATTTGTTCATTCTTCTGGCAGCCTATGGTATATTCAATATTCTTCTCTAACACCATAATTCAAATGTATTAATTCTTCTTCAGTCTTCCTCCAGCCTTCACATGCATATGAAGCAATTGAAGATACCATGGCTTGGGCCAGGTGCACCTTAGTCCTCAAGATGACATCCTTGCTTTTTAACACTTTAAAGAGGTCTTTGGTAGCAGATTTTCCCAGTGTAATACATCGTTTGATTTCTCGACTGCTGCTTGCATGGACACTGATTGTGGATCCAAGTAAAATGAAATCCTTGACAACATCAATATTTTCTCCATTTATCATGATGTTGCTTATTGGTCCAGTTGTAAGAATTTTTATTTTCTTTATGTTGAGGTGTAATCCATACTGAAGGCTGTGGTTTTTGATCTTCATCCTTAAGTGCTTGAAGTCCTCTTCGCTTTCAGCGAGCAAGGCTGTGTCTTCTGCACATTGCAGGTTGTAAATAAGTCTTCCTCCAATCCTGATGTAGTGTTCTTCTTCATGTAGTCTAGCTTCTGAGATTATTTACTCAGCATACAGATTTAATAGTATGGTGGAAGGATATGACCCTGATACACACCTTTCCTGATTTTAAACAATGCAATGTCCCCTTGTTCTGTTTGAACAACTGCCTCTTGGTCTATGTACAGGTACCTCATGAGCACGATTAAGTGTTCTGGCATTACCATTCTTCGTGATGTTATCCATAATTTGTTTTGATCCCCACAGTTGAATGCCTTTGTGTAGTAAATAAAACACAGGTAAACATCTTCCTGGTATTCTCTGCTTTTAGCTATGATCCATCTGACATCAGCAATGATATCCCTGGTTCCATGTCCTCTTCTAAATCTGGCTCGAATTTCTGGCAGTTCCCTGTCGATGTACTGCTGCAACAGTTTCTGAATTATCTTCAGCATAATTTTACTTGCTTGTGCTATTAATGATATTGTTTGATAATTTCTGCATTCCTTTGGATCACTTTTCTTTGGAATAGTAACGTATATGGATCTCTTTGGAATAGTAATGTATATGGTCAGGTAGCTGTCTTCCAAATTTCTTGACATAGGCAAGTGAGCACCTCCAGTGCTGCATCTGTTTGTTGAAACATCTCAGTTGGTATTCCGTCAATTCCTGGAGCCTAGTTTTCTGCCAATGCCTTCAGTGCAGCTTGGACTTCTTCTTTCAGTACCATTGGTTCTTGATTACATGTTACCTCCTAAAACAGTTGAACGTCAACCAATTCTTGTTGGTACAGTGACTCTGTGTATTCCTTCCATCTTCATGAGTCAATGTCTCTGGCATTTGCTTCAGGAGAGCTCTGAGAAACAGTGAATGCATAAGGCAGAGAGATGGCCAACTGTGTGGTGTGGTGGGAAGCACAGGGCCTGGAACACATCCATTTTAAAGTCCATGTGAAGGGCAGGTTGCAGCTACCTCCTGGTGGCTGTTTGTCTTGATGTTCTAGGGTTATTTTTGCTTTGATTTTGTTAAGGAATCTATGAAAATGAAAGTATCAGAGCTATTAGCAAGTAACTTAGTGTTATGGATTGAATTTCTACCCCCAAAATATGTGTTGAAATCCTAAACCCTGTACCTGTGGATGTGATCCCATTTGCAAATAGGGTTTTTGTTGTTGTTGTTTGCTCATTATGCTATGAGGCCATATCAGTGTCAGGTATATCCTAAACCTAGTCACTTCTGAGTTGTAAGGAGCAGCATAGACAAAGAGACAAGGGAGAAAAAAGGGGAAAGCTAAATGCCACTACCAGGTGATGGTAACATTCCCCTAGAGCTGGAGTTCTGAATTCAGACTTCTAGCCTGCTAAACTGTGAGAAAGGAAATTTTTGTTCTTTAAAGTAACCTACTTGTGATAGTTTTGTTAAGTAGCACTAGGAAACTGAGACACTTAGCTAGCTTCCCTTTTCAGAGATGTCTGGTAACTTGTTCATCAGCAGAGTTATACCCAATAACTGTTGGAAAAGGGCCCCCTCCCCTATAATGTTGTAGTCAATTGAGAGAGGTTTCATTTCTCTGGGAGGTGGCAGACAGATGCAAGGGTGACTTGATCTGTTACTGTAGTCGTGTGTGAAGAGGCTTCACTAATGGTGAGGGAGATATGCCCTGCTCTCCAGGCTTAAGCCTGGCTTTGGGTTTCCTCAAAGTTTCGTTGCTACTTTCAAGTCAGGATCATTAGATGGCATTTAAGAAGTGTCTTAGTTTCTTAGTGCTGCTATAACAAAAACATCACAAGTGGGGGACTTTAATGAACAGAAATTTATTTTCTTGTAGTTTTACCCATTGCCATCAGGTCGATTCCAACTCATAGTGACCCTATAGGATACAGTAGAACTGCCCAAAAGGGTTTCCAAGGCTGCAAATCTTTATGGAAGTAGACTGCCACATCTTTCTCCCATAGAGTGGCTGGTGGGTTTGAACCATGACCTTTAGGTTAGCAGCCAAGCACTTTAACCACTGTGCCACCAGGGCTCCTTTCTCACTGTTTAGGAGGTTAGAATTCTGAATTCAGGGCACTAGCTTTAGGGGAAGGCTCTCTCTCTGTCAGCTCTGGGGGAAAATCCTTGTGTCAGCTTCTCTATTGTTCTTTTCTGCATTCCTTGGCATCTATACTTTCTTGGTTCTATGCTTAATCTGCTTCTTAAAAACCAACCAACCAACCAACCAACCAACAAACCTCATTAAATAAAAGGTTTAAAGATACAGAAGAATATTCAAAAGTAAATACATTACATAGGCACATTATAATCACATCAGAAATATTTTCTTTAGTGTATTTTTTTTTATAAAAAGCACTAAAAAAGGTTCCATCTTGTCTATCACAGTTGTACAGCAAAAGAGGAGATTATATATATATATATATGTATACTATTGTAATACATAGTAGCTGACACACAAAAGGCAGAAATCTACTCTTTTATATCTCAAAAATGATTGGCTTAAGACACACCCTACACTGATTTGGCATTATTAACATAACAAAGAAAATCATATTCCCAAATGGGATTACATCCACACGTATAGGGGTTAGGATTCCAACACATATTTTTGGGGAACACAATTCAATCCTTAACAAGAAGACTCCCTTCTCCTTGGAGTTCCTAATACGTTATTCTGTTTAAGGAGAATCACTGACACTGACTTCACCTTAAAAAGAGAATTGGTATGTGAAGGATATGGCTTTATATCCATTTTGAAAAGGTTTAAAAGATTAGAAATCTTTTTTGATAAATAATTGATATCAGTGATTATAGTTACTATTATTGACTTTATATAGTAAAACCTGCAAAAGCCAGAATCTGTGTAAGGCAGAAACCTGTGAGAGAAGAAAAACTCAAATATTTTTCGCTAATAGAGAGTGATAGAAAAGTGGTAAGAACTGCACCCTGTCAAAGGCAGAAAACTTTCAAGACATGGATAAACAAGGCTGTCCCATCAAGTTCCAGTTCTCACATATTTCACCGTAATAGGTGATACGTGTGTGTCTATGCATTGTCTTACTCTTTCCAACAATCTTAAGATATAACTATTATTTTTTCCCGTTCTATAGATGACGACCACCCCCATCTGTTAGTTTGTCATACTGTGGTGGCTTGCTTGTTGCTGTGATACTGGAAGCTATGCCACTGACATTTCAAATAGCAGCAAGATCACCCATGGTGGACAGGTTTCAGTGGAGTTTCCAGACTAAGATAGACTAGGAAGAAAGGGTGATCTACTTCTGAAAATTAGCTGATGAAAACCTTATGGATCACAACAGAACGTTGTTCAACTCCAGGGGCAGATTGCCCAATAGGCATGGTAAGCAGGCTAACATTTTTTCACCACATCAGAGGTTCTGCTTCTAGGTATGCCTGGCATCTGTCTCTTTCCCAACCCTATATACCTTCTTACACAATCAAACCCTCTTTTCAAATTTACAATCCCTGATGGGGACAGATTACCTAGAAAGGCTAGGCATGCACAGGCTGATTTATACTTATTTACTAGTCTGTAGCAAACAATTTCACATGGGTTTCACCACATCTGATTCATGAAATTGTTCACTACAGATTAGTAAGTAAGCACAAATCAGCCTGTGTGTACCTTGCTTATTGGGTAATCTAACCCTGTCTGACTTATTTGCTTTAGACATGTCATCAGACAGGATCAATTGCTAGAGGAGGACATCATGTCTGTAAGAGGGCCAGCGAGGGTGAGGGAGACCCTTAGTGAGATGGATTAACACAATAGGACTTGAAAATGCTGTGAATCGTGAGGATGACACAGCACTGGGCAATGTTTTTTTCTGTAGTGCATAATGTTGTCATGAGTCAGAGTAGATCTGCAGCAGCTATCTGTCTGTCTGTCTATGCATCCATCCATCCAACCATCCATCCGTCTGTCTGTCTGTTTGTCCATCCATCCGTCCATCCATCCGTCTGTCTGTCTATCTACCTGTCTATCTATTGATGATTAAACAAACCAGCAAAGGTTGTCATGGTGACAGGGGCAGGATTTACTCGCTTAATCTGTTATGAGCCAAAACCTGTGCTATTCTGTGTATTATAAAAGTATAAACTAAGTTTGGGAATAGTGTCTTTCATTTTTGTGACTCTGATACCTAACAAAATGTCTCAGTTTGTTGGTGCTTCGTAAATATTTACTGAATAAACGAATGCTTAGTGATTGAAAAAATATTCAGTTCACTCGTTCTTTCATCATTCAGTGTATTCACTGGCGACTGGCTGTGTGCTGGGTGCCGACTATGTGCTATGGTGTTAGGAACGAGGGGTACAAAATGAAGAAAATACTCTCACTGTCCTTGATGAGTTCACAGTCTCGGGGTAAGGACGGGGATTTTTTGCTACCGAGAGCTTGTTAGTTTTGATGATACTAATTCTGATATTTGTTCTGTTATAAATAAGGTCACCATGAGTCAGAGGGACTTCACAGCAACTAACAACAACAACAATTCTGATATAACTTTCATGGGATTCTGTAAAAGACAATATTCAGGGAACAGAGAAAGTGATCTTTATCTTTCTCCACTTACGTTCATTTAATAGTTTGCAATATCTTGATTGCATTTATGGCCTGCAATTTGCTGGCAATGCAGACATTTTTTTTTCCCTCTCTCTTAACTACTTAGAGTGTCTGCATCTAATGAAATTTCCAAGAGGTTTTTATCTATGAAGAAAGATTTCAGAACTACCTAGAGAGATGCAATATTTTATTCATGGACTCAAGAACTGCATCACTAAATCTAACAAATTCTAGAAGTTCCTTGGAGTCTTTATTACAAGAGCATTCTGAAGCACACTTAAAGGCAGCATGGCTTAACGGGTATATTCATTTTCTAGGGTTTCCATAGCAAAGTTCCCAAAACTGAGAGACTTAAAATAACAAAAATTCTCTTATGGTTCTGGAAGTTAAAAGTCTGAATTACAGGTTTCAGCAAGGCCATACTTTCTCTGAAGTCTCTGGGGGTGAATCTTTTCCATGCCTCCTCCAGCTTCTGGTGCTTGCCAGCAATCTTGGCCTTCCTTCGCTTAGAAATTCATCTCTCCAATCCCTGCCTCTGTCATCATATAAAATTCTCGCTGTGTGTCTCCTCTCTTTTTCTTATAAAGACACCAGTCATATTGGGTTAGGGCCCACCTACTACAGTATGAGAGTACCTAGGTGGTGCAAATGGTTAACGTGCTCAGCTGCTAACTGAAAAGTTCCCTGAGATACCTAGCAGTCTACTTCCAAATTAGCCACTGAAAACTCTATAGAGCACAGTTCTACTCTGACACACATGGGGTCTTGATGAGTTGGAATTGACTTGAAGGCAGCTGGTTTCGTTTGGTTTTTGGTGCTACAGTATGATCTCACATTAACTTAATATATTATAGCTATAAGGATGCTATTTCCAAACAAGGTCACAATCACAGGTACTAGGGGTAGGACTTGAACATGTCTTTTTCTGAGGACACAAATCAACCCATAATAGAAGTGACACATCTACAAGCCAAGGAATGTCATGGATTGAGGGAAATCACTGAAAGCTAGAAGAGAGGCATGGAACTAACTCACCCTCAGAACCTCCTGCAGGAATCAACGTTGTCAACACCCTGATTTTGGACTTCTGTCCTCCAGAACTGTGAGCAAATTCATTTTCATTGTTTTAAGCCACCCAGTTTGTGGAACTTTGACATGGCAGCCCTAGGAAACTAATACAATAGGTAGGACAATGGTTTTGATATCAGAGACTCTTGAGATCAAATCTTAGCTCTGCCACTTATTTATTTATTTTTTTAAAGGACCCAGCAGGACAACGTCCTGGAGAAGAAGTGTTAGGGCAAGGAGATTGCACATTCAAAGAGTCTGAAGTAGGAACAAGTTAGCAGACAGCAAGCCTTATGTCTGGAGCAGTGAGTGAGGGGAGAAGAGGAAGCAGAGGGGCTGAAGGGGTGAGCAGGGACCAGATCATGCCGAGCATTGAAGGCCATGCTGTGGGTTGAACTTATAGCTAGTTAGGAGAATGGGAAGTTGTTGAGGTTTTTTTTTTTTTTTTTTTTTAAATTGAACTTTAGATGAAGGTTTACAGAACAAACTAGCTTCTCATTAAACAGTTAGTACATATATTGTTTTATGGCATTGGTTAACAACCCCATTACATGTCAGTACTATGCCTTCTCAACCTTGGGTTCTCTATTACTAGCTTTCTTGTCCCTTTCTGCCGTGTAGTCTTTGCCCCTGGGCTAGTGTGCCCCTTTAGTCTCATTTTGTCCTATGGGTCTGTCTAATCTTTTCTGCCACTTATTAAATAGTGACCTGTGACAAGTTATTTAACTTTCCTGAGTGTCAACTTTTTCTTCTGTAAAACAGGGATTATAATGCAATCCTTATAGGGTTACTGTAAAGATTAAATGTTGGTATGTGGAAAAGAGTGTGTTCAACAAACTGTAAGAACTCCATTAATAATAATGATGATGATTGTCATTTTTATTATCTCTTCATCCCTATTCTTAGAGTTAACACACTGCTTCTCAGATTTCAATGTACACACGAATCACCTGGGACTCTTGTTAAAATGCAGTCTCTGATTCAGTAGGCTTTGGGTAGGGACCAAGAATCTGCATTTCTAACTAGCTCCCAGGTGATACCGGGAAGCTTCAAGGAGCTAATATAGCTCTAAAAATTAAAGTGACAAAGCACTACCTTAAATGTTGTACAGGCCCTACCATTCTCTGTTCCTTTGCTAGGGAAGAATAAAATATGACACTTGGGATGGAAATCCTAAGAGCAATTTCATAATTTGATTGTTTCAAAACCTACAGATTGGAAGAAAATATTTAATATCCAAAATATACAAAGAACTGGTAAAACTTAACAACCAAAAGGCAAACAACCTGATCAATAAGTGGGCAAAGGACTTGAATAGACATTTCATCAAAGAAGAAATACAAATGGCCAACAAGCATAGGAAAAGATGCTCAATGTCATTAGTCATTAGGGAAATGCAGTGAGGTACTACTTTACACCCACTAAAAAGGCCATGATAAAAAAAATGGAGAATAACACGTGTTGATGAGGATGTCGACAAACTGGGACACTCATCTATTGCTGGTGGGATTGTAAAACAGTCCAGGTACTGTGAAAATAAAATATTACTCAGCCATAAAGAGAAATGAAGTCCTGATACATGCTACAACATGGATGAACCTTGAAAATGTTATGCTGAGTGAAATACCAACCCTTAGTTGCCATGGAGTTGACTTTGACTCATGACAACCCCACGTGTGTCAGAGTAGACCGTGCTCCACAGGGTTTTCAATGGCTGATTTTTTGGAAGTAGGTGCCCAGGCTTTTCCAAGGTGCCCCAGGTGGACTTGAACCTCCAACCTTTTAGTTAGCAACCTCACACATTAATCGTTTGCACTACCCAAGGACTACTGGGTGAAATAAGTCAGTCACAAAAAGACAAATACTGTATGATCCTTCTTGTATGAAATATTTAGAATAGGCAAGAGTATAAAGACCAAAGTTTATTAGTGGTTACCAGGGGCAGGGAGGAGGGAGGGGAAAAGGGGAACTCACCACTTAGGGGACACTGAGCTTCTGTTAAGGGTGACGGAAAAATATGGAAATGATAATGGTTGAACAAACAACATGACAAACATAGTTAATGTCACTGAATTGTACATGTGGAGGATGTTGAAATGGCAAATGTTTTGTTCATACACATTTATCACACACACACACACACACACACACACACAGACACACACACAAAGAACAAACAAAAAGAACAGCATTAGAAATTTAAGGGACAGTCTCTTCTCAGTTTTGCCAGGCCCAATCTCTTCTCAGTTTTGCCAGGCCCAATCTTTGGCATTTTGCTGTTAGTAACTTTTCTGCAAAGGAGCTCTGGTGGTGCAGTGTTTAAAACGCTCAGCTGCTAACTGAAAGGTGGGCAGTATGAACTCACCAGCCACTCCACGGGAGAAAGATATAGCAGTCTGCTTCCGTAAAGATTACAGCCTTGGAAACCCTATGGGGCAGTTCTACTCTGTCCTCTAAGGTTGCTATGAGTCGGAATCAACTTGATGGCAGTGGGTAGCCTGTCTACATTGTTTTGTGTATCAAAGCTTCTTGACTTATGCCCTCTGTTGACCATCTCCTCACCACCTCTTATCAACCCGAGAAGAGGTCAGTGGATGCTGACAGACGCCTATTAGATGAAATCAGTTAGGGCTGGTTGGCCTGGAAACATGTACAACATCTGGCCTGCACCCATTTACAGAGGGCCTAAACATACCATTTTATTTTTGGTAAAAAAGCTTTTCAGATGAAAATGGAAATTACAATAGGAAATCATGACTGGCAAGGGAAAAGAGCTATTTTGGGTAATATCTCTCATAATTGGGGTAATTTTGAGGAGCTCAGACTTAGCTCAGACTTTGTAGAATTCCCACATGTCACGCTAGACAGCGGGTCAGAAGAGCGTGTTTTCTACAAGCCAAAGCCTGCGCTGTTCTCCCCTCTCTGGCCCACATCAACGATGGTGAACTTCGCGGCAGTCAAGCTTACTGCTCTCAAGAAACGTGTTTTATTCTACCCTTGGTGAGCAATTAGAAATTCTATGGCTTAAACCAGGAGCAGAGTAGGGCTGAGGCTCTGGGGCTGGGCATGGTGTTCAATTTTATCCTTGGTTTTGGTTTCTACATTGACGAAACTGTGCATGATAGTCTCTGTCCTCGAACAAATTGATCAACAACTTAGTTTTAAAATAGACATAGCAGATTTCTTTTACTCTCCTGTAACGTACTGGAGATATTTAAAAAATGATTTTTCCTTTTAGGATATTGGGTTATACTGTAGTTTCTAACATCATTGACAGTAGGCTCCTGTATAGTAAGGGAGGCCTGCTGTGATGTCAGTGTAGGTATATGTGCGCATGTGTGTGTATTTTTTTTGGTGTGTGTAGGCAAGTGTGAAGGGTCTCTGAGTGGTGGGGGACAAACAGTTAAGCGCTTGATTACGAGCCACAAGTTTGGAGGTTAGAACGCACTCAGAGGTGCCTTGGAAGACGGGCATGATGATCTGCTTTCAAAAGGTCACAGCCTTGAAAACCCTATGGAGCAGTTCTATTCTGCATACATGGTGTGGTCATGAGTTGGAATTGACTTCACTGCAACTAACAACAGCAATAATAAGGCATGTGTATAGGCGTAGACCTGTCACACACACCCTGCATACTATTCTTTAAAGTTCAATGATTTTAATGCTGAAGGACCCTTGTGGGAAGCTTACCTTTTGAAACAAAGGGTAATGGGTAGGGTTGTTTGTCTCCACAAGTGGATGGCTGGTGAAAGAGGGCTTTGGAATCAGATCTATCTGAGCTTGATTCCCAGCTTTACTACTGCTTTGCCGTGATTGACAGGAATAGGGCCAGGTGAGGGAGAGTCCTAGGACACAAAATTTAAAGAGGAACTCACTCAGGTGATGACCCTGAACTTGCACAACCCTGAGAGTGAGAGAGTGAGTTCCTCCTTAAATTCTGTACCTTAGGAACCTTGCTTGCCTTACCATAGTTCTGGCCCTGTACTACCTTGGACAAGTCATCATTTCTCTGAGGCTGTTTCTTTGTCTGTAAAATGAGGTAATAAGTACTACCTCATGGGATTGTCATGAAGATTAAACGGAAAATGTTTTATTTAATTTTGACCCAGTGCTTGGAACTGTGATCAATAAATGTTGTTGTTAGGTGCCGTCAAGTCAGTTCTGACTTATAGTGACTCTATGTACACTAGAATAAAACACTGCCCGGTCCTGTGCCATCCTCACAATTGTTGTTATACTTGAGCCCATTGTTGCAGCCACTGTTTCCATCCATCTCGTGGAGGGTCTTCCTCTTTTTCGCTGACTCTCTACTTTACCAAGCATATCTTCTCCCGGCACTTATCCCTCCTGATAACACGTCCAAAGTATGTGAGATATAGTCTCACCATCCTTGCTTCTAAGGAACATTCTGGTTGTACTTCTTCCAAGACAGATTTGTTCATTCTTTTGGCAGTCCATGGTATATTCAGTATTCTTCACCAACACCACAATTCAAAGGGGTCAGTTCTGTCTTCCTTATTTGTTGTGCAGGTTTACCATGCATATGGGGTGATTGAAAACACCATGGCCTGGGTCAGGTGCACCTTAATCTTCAAGGTGACATCTTCGTTTTTCAACACTTTAAAGAGGTCTTTTGCTGCAGATTTGCCCAATACAATGGGTCTTTTGATTTCTTGACTACTGCTTCCAGGGTTGTTGATTGTGGATCTGAATAAAATCAATAAATAGTAGCCGTTATTATTGTTGGCTGCCATCCAACCTTCCCCCAACTCATGGTGACACCATGCACAATGGAAGAAAACACTGCTTTGTCCTGAGCTATCCCCATGATTGAGTTTGGATCGGGCCTTTGTGATTCATAGGGTTTTCATTGGCTGATTTTTGGAAGTAGATCACCTGGCCTTTCTTACTAATCTGTCTTAGTCTGGAAGCTCTACTGAAATCTGTCCAGCATTAGAGCGACACGCAGGCCTCCACTGATAGACGGATGGTGGCTGTGCATGTGGTGCACTGGTTGGGAATGGCACATGAGTCTCCCACATGGAAGGCAAGAATTCTACCACTGAACCACCAATGCCTCGTAGCTGTTACTAAAACTCAAAACCAAACCAGTTGCCATTGTGGCGATTCCAACTAATATGACCCTATAGGACAGAGTAGAACTGCCCCATACACTGTTATTACTTTTAGTTAACCCAGTGGATGGTTATCTTGACTAAATCCTCTTGTATGGTGGCTAGGGTTAATCTTTTTTGTCCTTAGGAGGAAGAAAAGAATCAAGAAATATTTAAAGATACTTTCATTTGGGTCATTTCTCCTTTTAAGAGTTATTCTTTAAGATTTATTTTAAATCTATTGTTTAAAATTTTAATTTCTCAGGGTCAAAGTATAAAGCATTCCACTGATGAAACTGAGAACGGAATCTGTGTATATACAGTTACACGCAGGGTAAGGCCTAGGCTCTTCTGAGAGTGAGCTCTTCATTTTGAGGAGACTGAGTGTCTTACCCAGAGAGTAAAGCACCCTGTGATTCAAACTGGCTTTATAAAGCACGCCATTGCCCCTTGGTCCAGCTGGGAGCCATGAGGTATCACCAGCTCCAATCATGCCCCATCACTGTGATCACTCACTTATCACACGCTCAGGGAAGCTTAAATTTCTCCTTATATGACCGTGTACTTTTTTCTGCTCTTTTTTATTCCCTGCTTGTTTTTTTTTCTGGTGGGAGGCTGACCAAGGCATTCATGAAGAGGAAAATCTGTTAGAACACTGGCGTGGTAAGATGAGAAGCTCCAAGGGGCTCGGTTCTCCCAATTGATATTCTTGCCATGTTGCTCTGAAGAAATAAAACAAAAGGCTCATGACTTTTTAAACCCCCAAGTTTTTACACAGTTAACTAGATGAAGACCAGGTACAACTGATTCCACTAGGCTTTTTCTACCCTCTTTTGAATACTGCTTTAAACTTGCTTGTTAAAGACAAGGACAATGGTTGAGTTATATTCTTGACTTCTAGTTCTATCTAATATCCTCTGGCTGTCTATTTAGGTGTTCTCTATCTCAGTTTCTTAATCTGTAAAATGGGAAATTTCATGTCTATATTATTATTTTTACAGAATGAACCAATTATGAGGCCTGTGTGTGTGTGTTTAGGGGCTGTCTCCTAGACTTAAAGCCTGTAGTAAGTCTAGATAGATAGCTTGATTTGCAGCCTATGTATTCAGTTCTAGGCTTACACACTATTTTGGGAGAGTCAGGACACATATCACCCCTTTCTAGTCCTGTTCCTATGACAGATATTGATAATCAATTGCTGCACTTTCCTGCTAACCATAGATTCTTTCATCTTGGAGCCCCAGGTAGTCCCTACCCACTGATCAGAATTATATGGAATCTATTTGCTATTCTAAGCATGTTGTTTTTATTAGTTGCTGTTGAGTTGATTCCAACTCATTGCAGAGTAGAACTCCTCCATAGGGTTTTCAAGGCTGTGACCTTTCAGAAGCAGATCACCAGGCCTGCCTTCCAAGGTGTCTCTGGGTGGGGTCGAACTGCCATCCTTTCAGCTAAAGGCAGAGAAGAAACTTCCTTGACCTGGAGAAACTTAAAAGACAGTTTGATAGATGAGACCTACATGAAATGACTTGGGTAGCTCTAAAGAAATGCAAAAAGAATGTATAATGTTTTGGGTAATTGTGGGGCATAGAGTAAAAGCTTTAAAGAAATCCGAGAAAGCTCATGTGACCTGGAGGATGTTGATTTGGTGGTCAGCTTAACTGGAATCTTTAAGATAATATTGAAGTTGGATTGATGGAACAGCAGAGATGAAGCTTCAGACAGGAACTGGTGGGATGAGTGTGAGGTAGGCAATGATCATTCATTAATTTTAAGAGAGAAAATAAAGGTTAATTTTAAAGTACCTAAGTTAGATTGATCCAGTACAACTAGATGGTGTCCGGCTACCACCACTGACTGCTCTGACAGGAATCACAACAGAGGGTCCTGGACAGAGCTGGAGAAAAACGTAGAACATAATTCTAACTCACAAAAAAAGACCACACTTACTGGCCTGACAGAGACTGGAGAAAGCCCAAAAGTATGGCCCCTGGACACCCTTTTAGCTCCGTAATGGAGTCACTACTGAAGTTCACCCTTCAGCCAAAGGTTAGACAGCCCTATAAAACAAAAAAGACTAATGGGGCACTACAGCCCAGGGACAAGGACTAGAAGGTAGGAGGGGACAGGAAAGCTGGTAATAGGGAACCCAAGGTCGAGAAAGGGGAGTGTTGACATGTCGTGGGTTTGTTAACAAATGTCATAAAACAATATGTGTACTAACTGTTTAAAGAGAAACTATTTGTTCGATAAACCTTCATCTAAAGCACAATAAAAAAATAAAAAAAAGATTGATCTATTTTGAATAAATTTTATCAAGAGTATGCTAGATTTGGAGCTCTGGTGGTACAGTAGTTAAGAGCTCAGCTGTTAACCAAAAAGATTGGGAGTTTGAGTCCACCACCAGCTGCTCCTTGGAAACCCTATTCTGGCTCAAACATAGCAGTGATTGTGAGGATGGCACAGCACTGGGCAGCGTTTCGTTCTGTAGTACGTAGGGTCGCTATTAGTTGGAACTGACTTGATTGTACCTAATAACAACAACAATTAAAACTGTTTATGAACTACAGTTTTCTAGCCCATTGTTTATCTTTCCTGCATTCTGTCCCTTTTTGTCTTATGGTTTGCCCTAGTCTGGGGCTTTTATTTTAGAATTTGGGTATCTTTGAGCCTTGAGAAATGGAGTCGTTTATGAAACAGCACAATGTGCCACAGGTGGCTCAGGCCAATGATTCATACTTTTATCTTAAGATTCAGGTTGTATATGGGGGTGTAGATTAATTGTAACAACGTGTCATAAAATATTCTATAAATAAACATGACAAACTTAACACTTTGAAATTACAAAAATTGAAATCAGATCCCTGAAACAATGTGACTATTTCTACGTTCTAGCTTAAAGCTAAACTTGTGCGAAACCTTGTGACTGAAGGCAGTTTCAACTGGCAGGAACTTGAAACATAACCGAATATGCAGCTCTAATGGAGAAATATAATAGACTATTTATTGGGGCCATTTGAAGAGAGATTATATAATCATTTTCTGATCTCTCTGATACATATTTCTACAATTAACACTAGGCACAAGTGAAAACTATTTTATGGTTCATAAGAAATCAGCTCCGTGAAATATGAGTTTCAAACTCGGCTTGCCTACACATGTCTGAGCCCCTGCAGAATCTTTAAAAATAAGCATATGCTTCCCCAGCAATATCGTAGGCCTCTTATCTACCCTGTGTGCTATTCCCTTCCTCCATCCCCTCACAGAAGACAAAGAAGACCAAAGAATAAAAATAAGCATATGCTTCCCCAGCAATATCGTAGGCCTCTTATCTACCCTGTGTGCTATTCCCTTCCTCCATCCCCTCACAGAAGACAAAGAAGACCAAAGAAAGTTGAGCCAATTCAACATTTGCTACACTTATAATTTTTCTCTGATTGGAATATATTTCGACAAGAATTCCCTATCCTTTTGGGTTTGGCCAGGATGGGTCTAATATAAAAATGCCAACCTATTTTAAAGGGAAAGTAGGTGGCAGACAGTAGCAGTGTGGTGTTGTGGAAAGAATATCGATGGCTTTGGATTTATGCCTGGTCTAAACTCTTGGCTTGTCTGCCTACAAATTGTGGGATCTTAGGCATGCTACTGAATGTCTCTATGCCTCTACTTCCACATCTGTAAAGTGGGAAGGATAAAAACTAGTTGGTAGGGTTGTTGTGAAAATTAAATGATATCATGAATTATATAACCATGAATTATTTTTCTCAGTTGCTTCAATCCTGAAAGTTTTGAGGGTTATCTACAGTAAAAAGATGGCAAGAGAAGTAACAGACAAAAATGCACCAAGATGGGCACATTACACTTCCTGGCTCTCTTGTGATCGGGGAGGACTTTGTGGGTTGTGAGTAGGAGCATGTATCCCTTCTGGGCTGGAACCATCAATTACTGATTTAAGATCCTCCTGAGCTCTCTTTCTTTCTCTCTCTCTTTTATAATTTAATGCTTTTCAAGTGTATAATTTAGTGACATCAGTTACATTAAACATGCTGTGCAACTATCACCAATATCCATTGCCAAATTTTTCACCATCATATACAGAAACTCAATGCTTCCCAAACAATAACTTCCCATTTTCCGTCTCCCCCTGCCCCTGGCATTGTTGTTGTTGTTATTACAGGCCTTCTAGTTGGTTCTGACTCATAGCTACCGTATGTACAATAGAACAAAACACTGCCCAGTCCCACCCCATCCTCATAATCTTTGCTATATTTGAGCCCATTGTTGCAGCCACTGTGTCAGTCCACCTTGTTGAGGGTCTTCCTCTTTTTCGCTGACCCTCTACTTTACCAAGACTGATGTCTTTCCGCAGAGATGGGTCCCTCCTGATAATGTGTCCAAAATACATTAGATAAAGTCTGGCCATTGTCACATTCTGGCTGTACAGAGGTCTTTTGCAGAAGATTTGCCCGAGGCAATGCATTGTTTGATTTCTTGACTGCTGCTTCCATAAAGCGTTGATTGTGGATCTAAGTAAAATGAAATCCTTGACAATGTCAATCTTTTCTCCCTTTATCATCACGTTGCTTATTGGTCCAGTTGTGAGAATTTTTGTTTTCTTTATGTTGAGGTGTAATCCATACTGAAGCTTCTGGTCTTTCGTCTTCATCAGTAAGTGCTTTAATTCCTCTTCACTTTCAGCAAACAACGTTGTGTTATCTGAATATCACCGGTTGTTAATGAATCTTCCTCCAATCCCAATGCCCCATTCTTCTTCATATAGTCCAGCATCTCGGATTATTTGCTCAGCATGCAGACTGAATAAGTATGGTGAAAGGATGCAACCCTGACACACACCTTTCTTGATTTTAAACCACGCAGTATCCCCTTGGTCTGTTCAAACGACTGCCTTCTGGTCTACGTATATTTTCCTCATGGGCACGATTAAGTGTTCTGGAATTCCCATTCTTCACAATGTTGTCCATAATTTGTTATGCTCCACACAGTCGAATGCCTTTGCATAGTCAAGAAAACACAGGTAAACATCTTTCTAGTATTCCCTGTTTAAAGTGAAGCTCCATCTAACATCAGAAATGATATCCCTCATTCCATGTCCTCTCCTGAATCTGGCTTGAATTTCTGGCAGTTTCTCGTCGATGTACTGCTGTAACCACTTTTGAATGATCTTCGGCAAAATTTTACTTACTTGTGATGTTAATGATATTGTTCAATAATTTCTACATTCTGTTGGAGCATCTTTCTTTGGAAAGGGCACAAATATGGATCTCTTTGGCTCCGTTGGCCAGGTCACTGTCTTCCAAATTTCTTGGCAGAGATGAGTGACCACTTCCAGCGCTGCATCCGTTTGTCAAAACATCTCAGTTCCATCAATTCCTGGAGTCTTGTTTTTCATCAATGCCTTCAGTGCAGCTTGGACTTCTTCCTTCAGTACCATTGATTCCTGATCATATTGTGCCTCCTGAAATGGTTGAACGTCGACCGATTCTTTTTGGTACAATGACTCTGTGTATTCCTTCCATCTTATTTTGATGCTTCTTGTGTCCTTCAATATTTTGCCCATAGAATTCTTCAACATTGCAACTCAAGGCTTGGATATTTTCTTAAGTCCTTTCAGCTTGAGAAATGCTGAACTTTTTCTTCTCTTTTGGTTTTCTAACTCCAGGTCTTTGCATATTTCGTGACAATACTTTACTTTGTCTTCTTGAGCTGCCTTTTGAAAACTGTTCCGCTCCTTTACTTCATCATTTCTTCATTTACTTTAGCTACTCTAAGTTCAAGAGCAAGTTTCAGAGTTTCTTCTGACATCCATTTTGGTCTTTTCTTTCTTTCCAGTCTTTCTAATGACCTTTTACTTTCTTCATGTATGATGTCATTAATGTCATCCCACAACTCATCTGGTCTTCAGTCTATTCTTGAGATGGTTTCTAAATTCAGATGGAATATTCTCAAGGTTTATTTTAGCTCTTGTGGACTTGTTTTAATTTTCATCAGCTTCAGCTTGAACTTGTATATGAGCAATTGATGGTCTGTTCCACAGTATGTCCCTGGCCTTGCTCTGACTGATGATATTGAGTTTCTCCATTGTCTCTTTCCACAGACATAGTCAATATGATTCCCGTGTATTCCATCTGGTGAGGTCCACGTGTATAGTTGCCCTTTATGTTGTTGAAAAAAGGTATTTGCAATGAATAAGTCATTTTCCTTGCAAAATTCTGTGGTGAGATCTTGGTTGTCATTTCTATCACCAAGGCCATATATTCCAACTACTGATCCTTCTTTCTTGTTTCCAACTTCACATTCGAATCACCAGTGTGAACTTTAACTTTGTATGTCAACTTGGCTGGGCCATGATTCTCAGTGGTTTGGCATTTATGATTTAATTGACAGCCATATAATGATGTAGCATCTGTCAGCTTGTTGTACTGTGGGGACTTGTGTGTTGCTGTGATGCTGGAAGCTCTATCACCAGTATTCAAATACCAGCAGGGTTACCCATGGCAGACAGGTTTCAGCTGAGCTTCCAGACTAAGACAGACTAGGAAGAAGAACCTGGTGGTCTACTTCTGAAAAGAATTAGGCAGTGAAAACCTTATGAATGGCAGCCAAACATTGTCTGATGTAGTGCCGGAAGATGAGCCCCTCAGGTTGGAAGGCACTCACAACACCACTGGGGAGGAGCTGCCTCCTCAAAGTAGAGTCAACCTTAATGACGTGGATGGACTCAAGCTTTCAGAACCTTCATTTACTGATGTGGCATGACTCAAAATAAGAAGAAACAGCTGCAAACATCTATTAATAATTGGAATGTGGAATGTACTAAGTATGAATCTATGAAAATTAGAAATAATCAAAAATTAAATGGAATGCATAAACATCAATATCCTAGGCATTAGTGAGCTGAAATGGACTGGTATTGGCTATTTTGAATTGGATAATCATATTGTCTACTATGCCAGGAATGACTACTTGAAGAAGAATGGCTTTCTAATGCATTCATCACCAAAAAGAAGATTTCAAGATCTATCCTGAAGTACAATGCTGTCGGTGATAGGATAATATCCATACTTCTACAAGGAAGACTAGTTAATATAACTATTACTCTAATTTATGCACTAACCACTAAGGCCAAACAGGAAGAAATTGAAGATTTTTACCTACTTCTGCAGTCTGAAATTGATTGAACATGCAATCAGGATGCGTTGATAATTACTAGTGATTGGAATGCAAAAGTTGGAAACAAAAAAGAAGGATCGGTAGTTGGAAAATATGACCTTAGTGATAGAAACAATGCCAGAGAGCACATGATAGAATTTTGCAAGACCAACGACTTCTTCATTGCAAATACCTTTTTTCACCAATATAAACAGTGACTATACACATGGACATTGCCAGATGGAATACACACAAATCACACTGAGTACATCTGTGGAAAGAAAGAGACAAGGGAAAAGCTCAATACCATCAGTCAGAACAAAGCCAGGGGCCAACTGCGGAACAGACCAGCAAGTACTAATATGCAAGTTCAATTTGAAACTGAAGAAAATTAGAACAAGTCCATGAGAGCCAAAGTACGACCCTGAGTATATCCCACCTGAAATGAGAGACCTTCTCAAGAACAGATTTGTGCGTTGAACGCTAATGACCAAAGACCAGACAAGTTGTGGAAAGACAACACGGACATCATTCATGAAAAAACAAAGAGATCATTAAAAAGACGGGAAAGAAAGAAAAGACCAAAATGGATGTCAGAAGAGACTCTGAAACTTGCTCTTGAACTTAGAGTAGCTAAAGTAAATGAAGAAATGATGAAGTAAAGGAGCGGAACAGTTTTCAACAGGCAGCTCAAGAAGACAAAGTAAAGTATTGTCATGAAATATGCAAAGACCTGGAGTTAGAAAACCAAAAGAGAAGAAAAAGTTCAGCATTTCTCAAGCTGAAAGGACTTAAGAAAATATCCAAGCCTTGAGTTGCAATGTTGAAGAATTCTATGGGCAAAATATTGAAGGACACAAGAAGCATCAAAATAAGATGGAAGGAATACACAGAGTCATTGTACCAAAAAGAATCGGTCGACGTTCAACCATTTCAGGAGGCACAATATGATCAGGAATCAATGGTACTGAAGGAAGAAGTCCAAGCTGCACTGAAGGCATTGATGAAAAACAAGACTCCAGGAATTGATGGAACTGAGATGTTTTGACAAACGGATGCAGCGCTGGAAGTGGTCACTCATCTCTGCCAAGAAATTTGGAAGACAGTGACCTGGCCAACGGAGCCAAAGAGATCCATATTTGTGCCCTTTCCAAAGAAAGATGCTCCAACAGAATGTAGAAATTATTGAACAATATCATTAACATCACAAGTAAGTAAAATTTTGCCGAAGATCATTCAAAAGTGGTTACAGCAGTACATCGACGAGAAACTGCCAGAAATTCAAGCCAGATTCAGGAGAGGACATGGAATGAGGGATATCATTTCTGATGTTAGATGGAGCTTCACTTTAAACAGGGAATACTAGAAAGATGTTTACCTGTGTTTTCTTGACTATGCAAAGGCATTCGACTGTGTGGAGCATAACAAATTATGGACAACATTGTGAAGAATAACAATTCCAGAACACTTAATCGTGCCCATGAGGAAAATATACGTAGACCAGAAGGCAGTCGTTTGAACAGACCAAGGGGATACTGCGTGGTTTAAAATCAAGAAAGGTGTGTGTCAGGGTTGCATCCTTTCACCATACTTATTCAGTCTGCATGCTGAGCAAATAATCCGAGATGCTGGACTATATGAAGAAGAATGGGGCACTGGGATTGGAGGAAGATTCATTAACAACCGGTGATATTCAGATAACACAACGTTGTTTGCTGAAAGTGAAGAGGAATTAAAGCACTTACTGATGAAGACGAAAGACCAGAAGCTTCAGTATGGATTACACCTCAACATAAAGAAAACAAAAATTCTCACAACTGGACCAATAAGCAACGTCATGATAAAGGGAGAAAAGATTGACATTGTCAAGGATTTCATTTTACTTAGATCCACAATCAACGCTTTATGGAAGCAGCAGTCAAGAAATCAAACAATGCATTGCCTCGGGCAAATCTTCTGCAAAAGACCTCTTTAAAGTGTTGAAAAGCAAAGATGTCACCTTGAAGACCAAGGTGCACCTTACCCAAATCATGGTGTTTTCAATTGTCTCATGTGCATGTGAAAGCTGGAAGATGAATAAGGAAGACCAAAGAAGATATGACACCTTTGAATTGTGGTATTGGAGAAGAATATTGAATATACCATGGACTGCCAAAAGAACAAACAAATCTGTCTTGGATGAAGTATAGCCAGAATGCTCCTTAGAAGCAAGGATGGCAAGACTACGTCTCACATACTTTGGACATGTTATTAGGAGGGACTGGTCCCTGGAGACAGACATCATGCTTGATAAAGCAGAAGGTCATTCAAAAAAAGGAAGACCCTCAATGAGATGGATTGACACAGTGGCTGCAACAACAGACTTAAGTATAACAATGATTGTAAGGATGGCACAGGACCAAGCAGTGCTTCTTTCTGTTGTACATAGGGTCTCTATGAGTTGGCACCTAACAACAACAACATAATAGCGTAATCACCTCCGTGATGAGATGTGTTATAATGAGATCACCTCCATGATGGGTTCTTCTGTGATTAGCCAAGCAGTTGAAAGGGATTTTCATTGGGGATGTGACTGGCATCCAATATATTTGGAATTTCTGGCAAAGCTGGCTGGCTTTTGTTCCTTCTGAATCTTGAAGCTGGCTCCTATTCATCTGACCTCCGGTTTTTGGGACTTGAGCTAGCAACTTGCCTGCCAATCTTGGGATTTGTCAGCCTCCGCTGTCTGAATCTTGGGTTCGCCAGCTTGTGCAACTACATGAGCTGGGAGAAATCTCTAGCCTGACCCACAGACCTGGGAATTTCCAGCCTCCACAACCAGGTGAGCCATTTCCTTGATATAAATCTCTCTCTATATATGTTTATAGAATGCTCCTTAGAAGCAAGGAGGGCCAGACTACATCGCACATACTTTGGACGTGTTACCAGGAGAGATCAGTCCCTGGAGAAGGACATCATACTTTGTAAAGTAGCTCAGAGAAAAAGAAGAAGACCCTCAACGAGAAGGATTGACACAGGGGCTGCAATAATGGGCTCAAGCATAACAATAATTATGAGAATGGTGCAGGACCAGGCAGTGTTTTGTTCTGTTGTACATAGGGTTGCTATGAGTTGGAACCAACTCGATGGCACCTAACAACAGCAACATATATATTTATGCACTTACTGGTTTTACTTCTTGAGAGAATACAGCCTAATTGTCAATGTATCTTGATTGCATGTTTGATCAATTTCATACTGTAAAAATTGGTAAAATTATTCAGTTTCTTCATCTTTGGCAGCCACTAGTAAAAGTTTGATCCCTATACCTTTGGCTATTCAAGATATTTCATATACGTGAGATCATGCAATATTTGTCCTTTTGTGATTTACTTATTTCACTCACATATGTTTTTAAGGTTCATCTATGTTGTAGTATGTATCAGGACTTCCTTTCTCTTTATGGATGAGTAATATTCCATTGAAGTTGTTGAAGATTTCATTTTACTTGGATCTACTATCAACGCCCAGTGAAGCAACAGTGAAGAAATCAAATAATGTATTGCATTGGGCAAATCTTCTGCAAAAGACCTCTTCGAAATGTTAAAAAACAAAGATGTCACTTTGAGGACTGAGGTGCGCCTGACCCAAGACACGGTATTTTCAATCACCTCATATGTGTGTGAAAGCTGGATAATGAATAAGGAAGACTAAAGAAGAATTGAAGCCCTTGAATTATGGTATTGGCAAAGAATATTGAACATACCATTGGCTACCAGAAGAACGAGCAAATTTGTCTTGGAAGAAGTACAGCCAGAATGCTCCTTAGAAGTGAGGATGGTGAGACTTTGTCTCACTTCCCTTGGACATGTTATCAGGAGAGACCAGCCATTGGAGAAGGACATCATGCTTGGTAAAGTAGAGGGTCAGTGAAAAAGAAGACCCTCAAGGGGATGAACTGAAACAGTGGCTACAAGAAGGGGCTCAAACATAGCAACTACTCTGAGGATGGTGCAGGACTGGGCAGATTTTTGCTCTGTTATACCTTGAGTTGCTATGAGTTGGAACTGACTTGACAACTAACAATATAACAACAATATTCCATTTTGTGTATATACCATATTTTGTTTATATATTCATCTGTGGATGAATTTTTAGGTTGTTTCCATCTTTTGACTATTGCAGATGGTGCTGCAATGAACATTTAGTGCATATGTGTCTGTTTGAGTTGCTGCTTTCAAGTCTCTTGGGTATACATTTAGGAGTGGTTGAGCCCTCCTTCTTGCAGTGGCTACCTTTGAGGTCAAAGCTACTGGTCTCCAGAACGACTGTGATAAGCAGAGCCCTCTGTTAATTTTTGATGGACGTATAATGTGATTAAAACTTTATTTTTGCTGCTTTTTTTTTCTTTTTTTCTTTTATATTTTATTGTACTTCAGGTGAAGGCTTACAGAACAAATAGTTTCACATGAAACAGTAGTACACATGTTGTTTTATGACATTGGTTAACAACCCC
>NW_004444154.1:2635937-2641422 GCF_000243295.1 Trichechus manatus latirostris
TATTCTTCTTCTTCAGTAGTGCTTTACTTATTTGGTGGATGGATTTACATCTGGGTTCTCAATTCTGTTCCATTGTCAATGTATCTGTCATTGTACCAGTACCAGGCTATTTTGACTACTGTAGCTGTATAGTAGATTCTGAGAAACCAGTGATATTTTGACGTTGGTTGTTTTCATAGCAGAACCTAGCTATCCTGACTGATAAAATTAATTTTCAGAACACTGAATTTCGCTTTTTGAAATTCACAAATGTTCATTCTAAGACCATATAATCAACTTTCTTGCCTCTGCTTTAAAGCTCTACAATAACTATTTGGGATAGTGGAGTGTTTGGTTTGGCAGTGACATGTCTGTCCAAGAGGGCGCTTCTCAACTGCAATAGTTCTTTAATTATTTGATTTAAGTAATCGACTTTTTGGCTATTACCAGTTCCAGCAAGACCAGTCAATGTTATCTGAAAAGATATTTTATTCTGACAATGATTCTCAGTTTTATATCCTGGTCTGAATCTCTCCCCTGGACTTCAGATTTGGTATCCAACCACTATTTGATAACTCCACTTGGATGTTCTATACACATCTCAAACTTAGCCTGGCCAAACACTATTGATTTTTTCCCCCTAATTGTACCCTACTTGCTGTCTGCACTTCCTCTCCACTGTAATTCAAATGAAATCCCAACTCCATACCCTGGACTCTAAGACCATGCCTACCTCTTTGATTCCCTTTACTTTGATCTCCCCCTTTTACACTGGGACCCAGTCACTCCAACTTTCCTTCTGACTTGTTAAACACAGTCATTTCTGCCAGACTCTCTGCACTTGCTGGTCCTGCTGGTTGGATCCCCAGGTCTATGTTAAGCTCCTTCTCATCATTAGGGTACCCCTAGGCAGACTTCCTTGACTACCTATGCTAATGCATTACCTCCTCCTGCATTGTTAGAGATTCATTCTCCACAGTATTATCAAATGTTATTGTGTTCACTGAACCAGCACTTGTCAGTACTAAGATAGGAAATTATCTTATATATTTGCTTATATATGTACTGTCTGCCACCTTATGCTCCTTTTAGAATGCAAGTTACTGAGGGAAGGGGTTGTCTGTCTGCCTTGAGCACAGTGCTTTTTCAAAGATTTATCAATATGGGATCAAATTGGCAACAGCATCTTGCAAGGTTAGATGAGAAGCTTACGGGGCAGTGAGTTTATGTTAATGGTGGTGGAATAATTTGGAAAAGGATAGGGAGAACAGTTATGCAACCTGGAAAATGTAAACAATGTCACTGAATTGTACATATAGAATTTGTTGAAATGTGTATTCTTTGCTGTGTCTATTTTCACCAAAAAAAAAAAAAAAAAAAGGTGGTGGAAGTGTAGCGGGCAGGGACAGAAGAGGCGAGACCACTTAGGAGGCTATTTTAATAATACTTTCCAGTATTAAGAATCTCCCTGCTCTGTCCCACTGTTTGAACACCACTCACACCCTTCAAAGGCACCTGCCCTCTTGCCCCCATTTCTGCTCAGGGAGAACTGGCTGCCTCTGTCTGGAGTGAAGGCTTCCACAGAAGACAGAAAGGACTTCAGCACTTGCAAGCACCTCTGAACCGGGTCTGGCTCCTGATGTTAGGGGACACAAAGGCTCCCCTGACCTTGGAGGGAGAGTGAAAAGTGTAAAGACCCAAACACAATTAGTGCTCCTTCTTTCTTAATATTTCACAGCAGCAGCAACACTCGAATTGACATCTCAGTAAATATCCTGCCCCACAGGTAAGGGTTAACAAGTGCTCAAAGTAGGTACAGGGTACCTGGAGAGAGAGACCAGGAAGGAAACAGCATGGAAGCTTGTGGACGGAATGAGGAGGAGACGGCATCCTACAGCAATTAAGGCAAATTTCTGTGGGTAGGGCAGAGGCTATGGTATTTTTGTTAAGCATTTCGGAAAGACTTGTCAGATAAAATTCAGGGTGTCTTGTTAAATTTGGATTACAGATAATGAAAAAATTTTTAATATGAGTATGTCTGTAAAAATGGGGTGGTGTAGGTGTCTGACTTCCTCTAACTTCACGAGGAGGAGAGAGAATCACCATCAACATCAGCCCAAAGCTAATTCCAAACTTTTTACCAATTCTGACACCAGCCGTCCCTCCCATGGCACTCTTTATTTCTCTCCTGGGTTTGATAATTCATTGCAATGGCCACACATAGCTCACAAACTATACTTACAGTTATGGGGTTTATTAGGGAAGTAACGGGTTACAATTCAGGAAAGAGTTCAGTTCTTTAATCAGGACAGCCTCTTATCAGCTGTGCCTGCAAGTAGGCCTCTCTCTGGCCCTGAGCCTCTCAGTCCAGCCTCTTCCCTGCCCTTGCAAGTGTTTCAAAGCTCTTTAACTCCACTCACTCTGCCACTAAGCCTCAGCCTGCAGGCACTCAACTCTTTAGCTCTGTGGGTTAGCAAGCTTAGTTCCATAGAAAAGTGCCCAGAGGCACCCTACTCTGCCAGCAAGTCTCTTGCCTGAAGGCACCGAATCTTCTTGCTCTGTGGGCCAGGAAGCCCAATGCATTGTCTTCTGCTGGTTTCCTAGTTCTGCTGCTGCTGGCTCTGTGCTGCACTTGCGGTCAGTTCTTGACATTCTGTGCCACAGCTCTCTCTCTGTCTCCTCGGTCTAGGAGGTTCTCAGCGCAGGGATCCCAGGTCCAAAGTATTGGCTCTGCTCCCATCTCTTTTTCTTGGTGGTAGTCAGGTTCCCTTTGTCCAGCTCTAGGAAGGCACATTTTAAGCCTAGCAGGATGGGAAAATAGACCAATCCCTTTGTTAGGGTTCCATACACCTTATTTGCATGGTTCCACCCCCACAAGGGTGCCATGCACCTTATTTGCATTGTTAGCAAGTGATCCAGTCATCTTGGTGGGCCACAAACACCTCATTTGCGCAGTCACACTCAATCATTTGGTGGGGGTTACCAGACCATTGCGAGAAAGGCCATGTAAAAGCTATCCATTGCACCACAAAGTCCCAAATATTTCACGGCCTGTGTTGTTGTTAGTTGCCTTCAAGTTGGCTCTGACTCATGTGACATTATATAACAGAATGAAACATTGCCCAATCCTGCACCATCTCCATGATCTTTGATATAGTTGACTCCATTTTTGTGGCTATCAAGTGGATTCATTTCATTGAGGATTTCTCCCGCTTTCATTGACTTTCTACTTTACCAAACATGATGTCCTTTACTAGGGATTGGTCTTTCCTGAATAAGTAAGGAGTGGGACATACTTCTACTAAAAAACAAAACAAGAAAAATAACAAAACAAAACAGGACTTCCAGCAAAATGGCGCTCTAGGCAGAGGCACCATGCCATCCCTCCACAGCAAAGATCTGAAAAAATAAGCTGAACAGGGAAGACAACAATCCTGAAACCCTAAAACATCAAATGAAGAGATAAAGAACTCAGCCAAGCACCAAATGAGGTGAGAAAACTGACAGAGAACGGAGAGCGAGGGGAGAGTCATGCAGAGGTCCCCAACCAGCTAACACAGCACAGATCCACCATCTTGGACTCCTATTGGACACCAGCAAACAGGGGGGACGAGAAAGCAGCTTCACAGAGCTTCCAGTGGGAGACAAAACAACTGGTAATTTGCAATACACTCTTTCCCACCCGCCACCCTTCTTCACCCCCACTCGGCCTCCTCTACTTACCATGGCCACAATCTCTTGTCCGGGAAGCACCGGTTGCTTGGATTTCCCCAGCCCACACTAGCTGGCTCTCTGAATGCCATTTGTTGGCTGCTGGTGTTGCTTTTTTCCACTTCTTTTGATTTCTTCCTTATCTCTCACCACCACCCCCTCCTTTCACTCAAATACCTGGCTCCGTGTGCCATCTTTGCTTCTTCCTGATGGGCAGCAGAGCTCCGGTAACTTGTGATATACGTTTTCCCACCCCCAACCCTTCTTCACCCACACTTGACCCGCTGTGCTTTCCGTGGACACAGTCTCTTGTCTGGGAAGCACCGGTTGCTTGGATTTCACCAGCCTGCACTATCTGGCTCTCTGAGTGCCATTTGTTGGCTGCTGGTGTTGCTTTTTTTCCGCTTCTTTTGATTTCTTCCTTACCTCTCACCACCTCCCCCTCCTTTCACTCAAACACCTGGCTCCGTGTGTCGTATTTGCTTCTTCCTGAGGGGCTTCGGAGCTTCGTTCAAGTGTGGAGCTGCTTCCCATCTGGGCTGCCATGCTGGTGGGATCCCGGGGCTTTTGTCTGTTTGTTTGTTTGGGGTTGTTTGTTACTTTTCTTTTCCTTTTCCTTTTCTTGAGTTGGGAGCCCTTTCTGGCCAGGCAGTGCTGTGCGGCTTGGAGCCTACCCCATCAGCTTGCGCAGACATGCAGAAGAATACCCGAGGGCATTTCTTTCTTTGTTGTTTTTTTTTTCCTGTTTTTTTTGGGGGGCTATTCTTCTTCGTCTTCTTTTTTTTAATTTGTTTTGTTTTCTTTTCCCTCTTTTTCCTTTTTTTCTTTCTTCATTGCTCAGTTTCTTAACTCTCTATATCTTCCTTCTCTTTCTGTTCCCTGAACACCTGGCATTGTATACCTCTATGCCTTCTAGCCAGGCTGTACTGCAACACCAGAGAACAACTTCCCCAGACCTCATAGCCACACTGGTGGGATCCCTGGGAAGTTTGCTGTTCTTTTCCCTTTCTGATTTTTATTTATTCATGCTTTTCTTTTCTTTTTTTTCTTCCTCTTCCCCTTATTGTTTTTCTCCATATCACGATCTCTCACCTCTCTACTCCAACTGGAAGCTCCTCTAGCATTTTTTTTTGTTTGTTTGTATGTTTTTGGCTCCTGTTCCTCTCTCCTCTCTCCCATATTCATCTTAGCTCCACACATAACAATCTCTCCACTATATCCTGCCTACCTGCACCGTGCACTTGGCATCGCACCGCCAAGCAGTGCAGGAGTGGCCTGCTGGAACCTGTCCTGCACTGACTGCCGGCCCGCTCTAGGGGCTGTAGTAAGTGCCACAAACAACCTGTCACAGTGACTCTTCTTCAGCTAGACCTGCCCTGCTGTACCATATCTGAGTGACTGACCCTGCCAATTGGAGAAGGAGGTGAAAAGTATTGTGCCTACCAGACGAGCAAACAACAAAGAACACACAGTCTGCCTGCTCAGACATAGCCAAATTAAAAAAAAAGGGACAAAACAAACAAACCTACAATCAATACTTGAGAAAAATAACTACTGAATGCCCCAAAGACAGCAGACAATATCAAAACTTTTACAAAAACAGGACAGGATGGTCCAAGTAGATGTCCAAAATAAAACACCAGATGACTTTCCAGTGGAAGAAAAGGCCCTAGAACTACCTGATAGGGAATTCAAATCTCTAATACTCAGAATTCTCCAAGAGCTGAAGCAAAAAGCAGACAAAAATGAGGAAAAAATAGACAAATTCATGGAAAATACAGGCAAAAAATTGGAA
>NW_004444154.1:2647880-2682320 GCF_000243295.1 Trichechus manatus latirostris
AAAAAAAAAAAAAAAAACTAGTGAAAGTAACTGTTTATCTGAAATGCAAATTTACCTGGCTGTGCTGTATTTTTATTTGCTTAATCCTGTAATCTAATCTCAGATAATTTGAAAATGCAGCCAGGTTTAAAACCAGTCTGATTCCTCAAAGATGTGTCTCTTCTAAGCAAAGGAATGGGGGAATGAAGAGTTGGTTGTTCTTGGGGGAGGAACAATATATGAACAATGGCAGGGTTTGTAACAGCCTGGCCCATTTTGTGTTGAGAGAAATGAGGAAATCACATTAATTGTGTGAAGGCACCTCACCGAGTGCCTAATGCATAAAATGTGCTTTGGGGCGACCACTTTCTCCTTTCTTACCTTCCTTCCATCTAGAAGAAAGATATGTTTGTCAGCGACCAGAGGTAACATCAATCATGTCATGGTTTATTTGTCCTTACATTGCATTTTAAATTTAATTTGATAGTTGGGAGATAGTTCTTTCATAAAAAAAAAAAATCATCCTAGTGTTTTCTCTTGGGCTCTTAGATGGTGTATAATAAATTAAACATTCACAGAAGCCTTGTTGACACAAAGGGGAAGTTTCTGACTCAAGTGACCCCAAACTGAGAAAATGAGACTTTGAGATGAACGGGGTGTCTCCTTCCCTGTTATCACAGGCAGGGTCTCCCGTGGCTATTTATTTCTAATGGGTGAAAACAGCCATCCTTCAGGCTAGTCACGATCGTCCACCTACAGGGAAGCCCATCCATAACATACACATTTCAGATGTTTCCTGCATAGAACATTTATCCTTTTAATACTTGACCTACAGCACATATGTGTGATGACTCTCATCTATAATGTGTTCCGGCTTCATAGTCTTTTCTTTTCTTTGCTCCAGTGGAAACTATTTTAATGGACTTTCTTTGGACTCATTAAAATGCTGAGAGTTTGAAGGAAAGTCTCTGAAGTGTCTGTCTCCTTAATTTCTTTGTACTGAAAATAAATTGGATTTTGCACATCTTCCAGTTTGCTCAATTTGAGATGGATAAATATTTGCTGAATGTCTCCTAGATGGGAGTCTCTGGGCTTGAGGGACAGCAAGGGGGTAGTGAGGAGGACATGGCATTTATACTTCATAGATTGGGATTAGAGTTTAGGTTTTGCAAATGACTTGACCTCTCTAAATCTACCTCGCTTTAAGTATAAAATAAGACATCAGTCCTAATCCTAATCCTAATAATGCTTGTGCTTATACTAAATCAGGGGCATTGGTGGTTCAGTAGTGGAATTCTCAATTTCTATGCAGGAAACTCAGGTTCAATGCCTAGCCAATGCACCTAATGTGCAGCCATCACCCATCTGTCGGTGGAGGCTGTATATGAGGCTAAACAGGTTACAGTAGAGGTTCCAGACTGAGACAAACTAGGAAGAAAGGCCTGGTGATCTACTTCTAAAAAATAAGCCAATGAAAATCTTATGGATCACAGTGGTCTTATCCCACTGCGCATGGGGTTACCATGAGTCAGGGCCAACTCAACCCCAACTAACAACAGTACTAAACTAATACTTACACTAACACTGATACCCTGCTAATAATTGTGCTAATATTCTTACTGATGTTGTTACCAATAGTGATAGCAATAGCAATAACAATAACTATTCTAACACTGATACTGGTACTAATATTAAAATATATTAACATAGAATCATTCAGCGTTCCTCCAGAGAAACAGGACAAGCAGGAGACTATCTATTTATTTGTCTGTCTACCTGCCTACCTACCTATCTATTATTTATCTATCTATAGATATATACCTATATATCTATAGATACACAGACAGATAGATACACAGATAGATAGATATCTGTATATATATATATATATTTATATATATATATATAAAAATATATTTGTTGTTGTTAGGTACTGTTGAGTCAGTTCTAACTCATAAGGACCCTTCATACAACATAACACTGCCCAGTCCTGCACCATCCTCACAATAATTACTACGTTTGAGCCCGCTGTTGCAGCTACTGGGTTAGTCCCTTTCGTTGAGGGTCTTCCTTTTTTTCGCTCATCCTCTACTTTACCAAGCATGATGTCCTTCTCCAGGGACTAGTCCCTCCTGATAACATGTTCAAAGTACGTAAGATGAAGTCTTGCCATCCTCACTTCTAAGGAACATTCTGGCTGTGCTGCTTCCAAGACAGATTTGTTCATTCTTCTGGCAGTCCATGGTATATTAAATATTCTTCACCAACACCATAATTCAAAGGCATCAGTTCTTCTTCAGTGTTCCTTATTCATTGTCCAGCTTTCACATGCCTATGAGGTGATTGAAAATACCATAGCTTGGGTGAGACACACATTAGTCCTCAAAGTGACATTTTTGAAGCAGATTTTCCCAATGCAATGTGTTGTTTCTTGACTGATGCTTCCATGGGTGTTGATTGTGGATTCAAATGAAATGAAATCCTTTATAACATCAGTCTTTTCTCCTTTTATCTTGATGTTGCTTATTGGTTCAGTTATGAGGATTTTTGTTTTCTTTATGTTAAGAGGTAATCCATACTGAAGGCTGTGGTCTTTGATCTTCATCAGTAAGTGCTTCAAGTCCTCTTCACTTTCAGCAAGGAAGGTTGTGTCATTTGCATATCACAGGTTGTTAATGAGTCTTCTTCCAATCCTGATGCTGCATTCTTTTCGCATAATCCAGCTTCTCGGATTATTTGTGCAACATACAAATTGAATAATTTTGGTGAAAGGATACAACCCTGATGCACATCTTTCCTGATTTTAAGCCACAAAGTATCCTCTTGTTCTGTTAAAACAGCTGCCTCTTGGTCTATGTTCCTCATGAGCAAAATTAAGTTTTCTGGAATTCCCATTCTTCGCAATGTTACGCATAATTTTTTATGATCCACACAGTCAAAGGCCTTTGCGCAGTCAAAAAAAAAAAAAAAAAAAAAAAAAAGAGGTAAACATCTTTGTGGTATTCTCTGTTTTCAGTCATATATGTATAGAAAGGAATTGGTTTATGCAGTTGTGGTGGCTTGCTAGGTGAGTCTGGAATCTATAGGACAATCTGTTAGGAAGAGTGGGCGAGAACTCTTGGACACGAACTTAAGCTGCAGTCCACTGGCAGAATTTCTTCTTCTGGGAAATCTCAGTTCTGTCCTTTCAACGGATTGAGTCAGGCCTACCCAGATTATCTAAAATAATCTCCTTTGCTTAACTTCCACTGATTATAGATGGTAATCACATTTTTAAGATACTTTCACAATACCACATAAATTCATGTTTGATTGAATAATTGGGAAATATGGCCTAGCCAAGTTGACACATAAAACTGACCATGTTAGTCTACTTTTGTCAACTTGACTCCCATACACATCCTCTTACTGAACTGAACCAAACCTGTTGCAGTCAAGTTGATTCTGACTCATAGCAACCCTATAGGACAGAGTAGAACTGCCCAATAGAGTTTCTAAGGAGCATCTTCTTAAGCCATGTTTATTCTCCAAATAAAGATAGTAACGATTATTTCTACTTATCATGATACAACTATCCTGTTACCAAAAACATGCTTACTGTTTATCCAGAAGAGGATGCAAAGACTTTGGATGATGCTCTTTCTTTTATTAATATCTTGTAATTTAAATACTGTTATGTAAAGTTAGCTATTATGAATACATTTTATATCACATGATGAGGAGATACGAAAGAGAAGAAAACAAACTATTTGCTTAATGTACATACAAACATTTATAACAAAGCAACATAACTATCACAGTCCTCATTTCTGCAACTGGTCATATGGTTATAGCTCGTATTTATAACTACATTCTTTCACTACTCATTATATATTTTATGTTAACTTTGCCATCAGAAAGCACCTCGGTTGATCATAGTTCTTTGCCTGATGGAATGATGCAAACCGTCATTGCTGAAGGGTCTGGACCACTAGTAGTCCTGTATGAATTTTCCACTAACCACTACAGGAAATGGTAGTACTGAGACACTCTAAGGGATCTTCTGCATTCCAGGCATACTCTTCCTTATCTTCATTGTATAGTAATAGCCCAATTTCTCCTTGGTAATCAGGATCAATCACCTAGTCAGTATAGTAACACACTTCTTTGCCTATCGATCCAGAGGAATGATGAACCCAAAGTGATCAGGTGGCAGTCTCAAATTCCTGTTCAAAGGAATCGTTGTATCTCCTGGTGGATACAGAAGCTAAATGATGGACATTTTGCCTCCAAAACTCAAAGAGGTTAACTAGGTATTGTGCCTCCTTTTTAGTCATGAGAGGGGCCAGATGCAACAATTTATCCTTCATCTTAGAAGGGATATCTTGGGGTGGGGCCAAGATGGCAGAGTAGTCAGATGCTTCCAGTGGCCCCTTTTACAGCAAAGACTCCTCCCCCAAAAACGTGCATCTATTATATATGACAATCTAGGAGCTCTGAACAACAAACGCAAAGTTGAGCAACTGGACTGAGTGGCAGGGGGAGAGAGAGATGGTTCAGAAGCAGCGAGGAGTTGCCAGACCTGACCTGGTGAGAGCCTGAGACCTTCAGGCCAGATCAGCTCATGATGCATGGTGAGGCAGGTAAGCAGTGGCACTTGGGAGGCATTTTCCACACTGGGAGAGACCCAGTGGCAGAGTGTCTACTTGGCCACGCAGAACCAGTGAGAATCAGCCCTCGATTAGTGAAAGATAAGTACTTGCGTCTGGCCTACTGTGTGGATAAAAACACCCCCCTTTGGGAAAAAACTCTATCCCATTTACGTCCCTGCTCCCTGCTCTGCACCGGTTCTGGGACAGCTTCAGCGATTGCCAAGTCCCCTTGGCCAGAAATAGGACCTGTCACACACCCTGAGCCATTCTCCCAGCCTTGGAGAGAGAACAAATCCACAAACAGGGGAAAAAATAATCTGTAAGCTCCCCTAAGCCAGGAACTCAGGATAGGCACAGATCCTTTGCCTAGGCACAGGCATAAGAAGTTCATGGATTCTGATTGCCTTTCCCCCTGCAGAGACTTGTGTGGGCCCATTTCAACAGCCTAGGCCCTCATTACCACAGTACAACAGGGTATATACCTGAATTCCAACTTCAACTATTTCAGCTGTGAAGTGGTGGGTTTGTGACATTTGACACTGCTCTGCCCATTAAACAGGGTCCTCACCTACCCACATCAGGGGCTTGAGGACTAGTGGCTCCAACCACATCACCTAGCCACTGGCTACAGGGGCACAAGAATAAGTGGTGACCCTAGTCTTTACAGCCAACAGCATTGGGTGCTCATAGTCCAGCTGCAAAACCCACCCATCTATGATCTGTAGGGAACAAGGATGCGCTTTCCTCCCAGACACCCGGGGGCAACCATTGGCTCCCTGCCTTGCTCAGTGTGTGACCCCGTGCTGCAGCCAGATGCATGTGCCTACACCAATCACCCATGCCTGTCTAGGACCGTAGGTGAGAGCCTGTACCATGCACTTGGTGGCTGACTACCTGGACACCTGAGCTGAAACCATAAGGTAGGAGTTGGCAAACTGCTGGGCTCACACACTTAGTGGCAGTTCTGGCCACCTGCTGGCAGGACGTTGGAGCTTCAAGGGTGCCGGTGACTGGGCTAGCTCACAAGAGCAGTCTTTCTGGGCATATCAAAACAAAACAAAACAAGAAGCTAGGACACAGTAAGCAAACATAAAATAAATAAATATAATAACTTACTGATGGCTTGGAGACAATAGTCAATATCAAATCACATAAAAAGGCAGACCATGATGGCTTCAGCAAGCTTCCAAAATAAAAAGTCAAGAAATTTTCCAGAGGGAGAGAATTTCTTGCAATTACTGGAGGCAGAATACAAAAGATTAATATACAAACCTTCAAGAGATCAGGAGGGAAATTAGGTAAAACGCAGACCTCACATAGAGGAACTTAAGAAGATTAGAGAAGAGCATAATGACAAATTTAACAGGCTGCAAGAATCCATAGAAAGACAGCAATCAGAAATCCAGAACATTAACAATAAAATTTCAGAAGTAGACAACTCAACAGAAAGTCATAGGAGCAGAATTGAGGCAATAGAAGTCAGAATTGGTGAGACTGAAGATAAAGCACGTGACTCCAACTTATCTGCAGAAAAATAAGATAAAAGGATTAAAAAAAAAATGAAGAAACCCTAAGAATTATGTAGGACTCTATCAAGAGGAATAACCTACAAGTGATTAGAGTACCAGAACGGGGGGATAACACAAAATACAGAGAGACTTGTTGAAGATTTGTTGGCAGAAAACTTCCCTGATATCTTGAAAGATGAGAAAATTCTCATTGAACCTCACATAAGGTAGATCCCGAAAGAAATCACCAATACATATTATAATCAAACTTGCCAAAACCAAAGATAAAGAGAGAATTTTAAGAGTGGCTAGGGATAAAGGAAAAGTCATTTACAAAGGAGAGTCAATACGACTAAGCTTGGACTACTCGGCAGAAACTATGCAGACAAAAAGACAATGAGATGACATCTATAAGCACATGAAGGAAAAAAAATTGCCAGCCAAGAATTATATATCAAGCAAAACTGTCTCTCAAATATGATGGCAAAATTAGGGCATTTCCAGATAAACAGAAGTTTAGAGAACTTGCAAAAACCAAATCAAAATTACAACAAATACTAAAGGGAGTCCTCCGGTTAGAAAATCAATAACATCAGATAACAACCCAAGACGAGAACACAGGACAGAGCAACCAGATAACAACCCAGATAGGGAAGTCACAAAAATAAATCTATGTTAAATACCGAAAATAGGGAAACAGAAATGTCAATATGTAAAATATGACAACATTTAAACAAAAAAGAAGGACTAAAAAATGTAGACATCAATTTTTCATATGGAGAGGAAATGAAAGACTGGTTTAAACTTAGAAAAATGGGGATAAACATTAAGGTAACCACAAAGGAAACTAACAATCCTACACATCAAAATAAAAAAACAAGAAAAATATAAAGACTCAGCAAATACAAAATCAAAAACAATGAAAAAGATGAAAAGAAAATACATAAAGAAAAACGACTCAGCACAGAAAATTAAGTGGAAGAAAGAAGCTGTCAACAACACACAAAAAAAGACATCAAAATGACAGAACTAAACTCATACCTATCAATAATTAGGCTGAATGTAAGTGAACTAAATGCACCAATAAAGAGACAGAGAGTGGTAGAATGGATAAAAAAACATGATCTGTCTGTATGCTGCCTACAAGAGACACATCTTAGACTTAAAGACACAAACAAACTAAAACTCAAAGGATGCAAAAAAATATATCAAGCAAACAACACTCAAAAAAAAGCAGGAGTGGCAATATTAATCTGTGATAAAATAGATTTTAAAGTAAAATCCACCACAATGGATAAGGAAGGACCACATATAATGATTAAAGTGTCAATACTCCAGGAGGACATAACTATAATAAATATTTATGCACCAAATGACAGTGCTCCAAAATACATAAAACAAACTCTAAAAGCATTGAAAAGAAAGATAGACAGCTCCACAATAATAGTAGGAGACTTCAACACACTACTTTCAGTGAAGGACAGAACATACAGAAGAAAGCTCAATAAAGACATGGAAGATCTAAATGTTACAATCAACCAACTTGATCTCTTGGACATATACTGAACACTCCACCCAACAGCAGCCAAGTATACTTTCTTTTCCAACTAACATGGAACATTTTCCAGAATAGAGCACATATTAGGCCATAAAGTAAGGCTTAACAGAATGCAAAGCATCGAAATATTACAAAGCATCTTTTCTGACCATAAAGCTATAAAAGTAGAAATCAGTAACAGAAAAAGCAAGGAAAGAAAATCAAGCTCATGGAAACTGAACAACACCTTGCTCAAAAACTACTGGGTTAGAGAAGAAATTAAGGGTGGACTAAAGAAATTCATAGACTCAAACGAGATTGAAAACATATTCTACCAGAATCTTTGGGACACAGCAAAAGCAATGCTTAGAGGTCAGTTTATAGCAATAAAGGCACACATCGAAAAAGAAAAAAGGGCCAAAATCAAAAAATTAACCCTACAACTGAAACAAGTAGAAAGAGAACAGCAAAAGAAGACCTTGGGTACCAGAAGAAAGGAAATAACAAGAATTAGAGCAGAATTAAATGAAATAGAGACTAGAAAAACAATTGAAAGAATTAAGAAGACCAAAATCTTGTTCTTGGAAGAGAGTAATAAAATTGATAAACCCTTGGCCAAACTGACAAAAACAAAACAGGAGAGGAAGGAAATAGCCCATATAAGAAATGAGACGGGTGATATCACAACGGGTCCAACTGAAATTAAAAGAATCATAACAGAATACTATGAAAAACTGTACTCCAACAAATTTGAAAACCTAGAGGAAATGGACAAAGTTCTAGAAAATTACTACCTACCTAAACTAACACATAGGTAGAACAACTAAATCAACCTATAAAAAAAGAAGAGATTAAAAAGGTAATTAAAATACTCCCAACAAAAAAAAAACTTTGGCCCCAACAGTTTCACTGGAGAATTCTAGCAAACTTTCAGAGAAGAGTTAACACCACTACTACTAATGGTATTTCAGAGAATGGAAAAGGAATGGAACACTCCCAACCTCACTGTATGAAGTCAGCATAACCCTAATACCAAAACCAGGTAAAGACACCACCAAAAAAGAAAATTACTGACCGATATCCCCAATCAACATTGATGCAAAAATCCTCAACAAAATTCTAGCCAATAGAATTCAGAAATATATCAAAAAAATAATTCACCATGATCAAGTGAGATTTATACCAGGTATTCAGGGATGTTTCAACATTAGAAAAACAATCAATGTAATCCATCATATTAATAAAACAAAAGACAAGAACCACATGATATTATCAATCAACTCAGAAAACGCATGTGACAAAGTCCAACACCCATTCATGATAAAAACTCTCAACAAAATAGGAATAGAAGGGAAATTCCTCAATATAATCAAGGGCATTTATACAAAGCCAACAGCCAACATCATCCTAAATGGAGAGACTTTGAAAGCATTCCCCTTGAGAACAGGAACCAGACAAGGATGCTGTCTATCACCACTCTTATTTAACATTGTGCTGGAGGTCCTAGCCAGAGCAGTTAGGCTAGAAAAAGAAACAAAGCGTATCCTAACTGGTAGGGAAGAAGTGAAAGCATCTCTATTTGCAGATGATATGATCTTATACACAGAAAACCCCAAAGAATTCACAAGAAAACTACTGGAACTAGTAGAAGATTTCAGCAAAGTATCAGGATACAAGATAAACATACAAAAATCAGTTGGATTCCTCTACACCAACAAAGAGAACTTGGAAGAGGAGATCACCAAATCAATACGATTTACAATAGCCCCTAAAAAGATAAAATACTTAGGGATAAATCTAATCAGAGACATAAAAGACCTGTACAATGAAACGTACAAGACACTGCTGCAAGAAACCAAAAGAGACCTGCGTAAGTGGAAAAACATACCTTGCTCATGGATAGGAAGACTCAACATTGTGAAAATGTCAATTCTACCCAAAGCAATCTACAGATACAATGCAATCCTGATCCAAATTCCACTGGCATTTTTTAATGAGATGGAGAAAGAAATCACCAACATTTTTTGGAAAGGGAAGAGTCCCCAGATAAGTAAGGCATTACTCAAGAAGAAGAACAAAGTGGGAGGCCTCACACTACCTGATTTTAGAACCTAGTATACCACCATAGTAGTCAAAACAGCCTGGAACTGGTACAACAACAGATACATAGACCAATGGAACAGAATTCAGAATCCAGACATAAATTCATCCACCTATGAGCGGCTGATATTTGACAAAGGCCCAAAGTCCGTTAACTGGGGAAAAGACAGTCTCTTTAACAAATGGTGCTGACATAACTGGATATCCATCTGCAAAAAACTGAAACAAGACCCATACCTCCCACCATGCACAAAAACTAACTCAAAATGGATCAAAGACCTAAATATAAAATCGAAAACAATAAAGATCATGGAAAAAAAAATAGGGACAATGCTGGGAGCCCTAATACATGGCATAAATAGAATATGAACCATAAGTAGCAATGCACAAACAGCAGAAGAGAAACTAGATAACTGGGAGCTCCTAAAAATCAAACACTTAAGCTCATCAAAAGACTTCACCAAGAGTCAAAAGACAACATACATGCTGGAAAAGAATTTTTGGCTATGACAAGGCCAATCACCGTCTAATCTCTCAAATCTACAAGACACTGCAAAACCTCAATTAAAAAAGGCAAATAACCCAATTAAAAAAATGGGCAAAGGATATGAACAGAGACTTTGCCAAAGAAGATATTCAGGCGGTTAACAAACACATGAAGAAATGCTCACGATCATTAACCATTAGAGAAATGCAAATCAAAACTACAATGAGACTCCATCTCACTACAACGAGGCCAGCATTAATCCAAAAAAACACAAAATAATAAATATTGGAGAGGTTGTGGAGAGACTGGAACACTTATACACTGTTGGCGGGAATGTAAAATGGTCTAACCACTTTTGAAATCGATTTGGCACTTCCTTAAAATGCTAGAAATAGAAGGACCATACCATCCAGCAATTCCGCTCCTTGGAATATATCCTAGAGAAATAAGAACCATCACACGAATAGATATATGCACATCCATGTTCATTGCAGCACTGTTCACAATAGCAAAAAGATGGAAACAACCTAAGTGTCCATCAATGGACAAATGGGATAAACAAATTATGGTATATTCACACAATGGAATACTCCGCAAAGATAAAGAACAATGATGAATCCGTGAAACATCTCATAACATAGAGCAATCTGGAAGGCATTATGTTGAGTGAATTTAATCAGTCACAAAAGGACAAATATTGCATAAGACCACTATTATAACAACTCAAGAAAAGGTTTAAACACAGAAAACATTATTTGATGGTTAGGAGGGTGGGGAGGGAGGGAAAGGATTATTCACTAACTAGATAGTAGACAAGAATTATCTTAGGTGAAGGAAAGGACAGCACACTGTACAGGGGAAGTCTGCACAGCTGGACTAAACCAAAGCTAAGAAGTTTCCTGAATACAACCAAACACTCTGAGGGACGGAGTAGCAGGGGTAAGGGTCTGGGGACCATGCTTTCAGGGGACATCCAGGTCAATTGGCATAATAAAGTTTATTAAGAAAATGTTCTGCATCCAACTTTGGTGAGTGGCGTCTGGGGTCTTAAAAGCTAGTGAGCAACCATCTAAGATGCATCAATTGGTCCCAACCCACGTGGAGCAAAGGAGAATGAAGAACACAAAAGTCTTAAGGAAAGCATTACCCCAAGAGACTGAAAAGGACACATAAACTGTAGACTCATCAGCCTGAGACCAGAAGAACTAGATGGTGCCAAACTACCACCAGTGACCGGCGTGACAGGGAACACAACAGAGAGTCCCTGTTGGAGCAGGAGAAAAGTAGGGTGCAGAACTCAAATTCTAGTAAAAAGACCAGATTTAATGGTCTGATTGAGACTGGAGGAACCCTAAAAAGCATGGTTCCTGGACTCTCTGTCAACCCAGCACTAAAACCATTCCAGAGGCCAACTCTTCAGTCAAAGATTAGACTGGACTATTGGACATAAGATGATAACTTTTGAAGAGTGTGCTTCTTAGCTTGAGTAGATGCATGAGACTAAATGGGCAGCTCCTGTACGGAGGTGAGATGAGATGGCAGAGAGGGTTAGGAGCTGGTTGAATGTACATGGGAAATCAGAGGTGGAAAGGAGGAATGTGCTGTCACACAGGGAGAGCTGTGAGGGTCACATAACAATGTATGTACAAATTTTTGTATGAGAGACTAACTTGAATTGTAAACTTTCACTTAAAATACAATGATAAAATAAAAAAAAAAGAAGATATCTTTACACACTCCAACACCACTGAACCCCCTAGAAATTTCACTGAAGTGGAAGACCTCTGAATTTTTGTTTGATTTTATTTCCCTCTCTCTGACACGCAAATGTCTTACCAGTATGTCTGGAGTGGTTGCTACTTCATGCTCACTATGCCAAATTAGTATAATATTGTCAATGTAATAGTGTAATGTTTTGGGGAAGGGGAAGGCAATCAAGGTCCCTGTCAACTAAATTATGACATAGGGCTGGAGAGGTGATGTAACTCTGAGGTAGGAGAAGTGAAGATGTATTGCTGGCCTTGCTCACTGGCGGGGGTGGGGTGGGGTGGGGTGCTGCTTTTGTTGGTTTTTAATGATAGGAATAGAGAAAAAAGCATTTGCTAGATCATTAGTTGCATAACAGGTACCAAAGGATGTGTTAATTTGCTCAAGCAACTAAACCACGTCTGGAATAGCAACTGCAGTTGGAGTCACTACCAAGTTAAGTTTATGACAATCCACCGTCATTCTCCAAGATCCACATGTTTTCTGCACAGGCAAATAGGCAAGTTGCATGGGGATGTGGTGGGAATCACCACCCCCGCATTGTTAAGTCCTTAATGGTGGCATTTATCTCTGCAATCCCTCCAGGAATGTGGTATTGGTTTTGGTTTACTCTTTTCCTAGGTAGAGGCAGTTCTAGTGACTTCCACTTGGTCTTTCCTACCATAATAGCTCCCACTCTACATGTCAGGGAATCAGCGTAGAAAATTTGCCAGGTATGCATTCTAGAACTGGGAAAATAACCAGAGAATGGGTTCAGAGACTTATGAGACCCACTGTGAGATGGAGCTGACTTAGAACTCCATTGATAACATGACCTCCATAAACCACTACTATGACTATGACTGTTGCACTACAGTGATATTTTGAGTCTCTTGAAATTTGTGTCAGTTCAGGGACAATCCTCAGTAATCCTCAAAATGTCTGATTATTTTTCTTTCTCCAGTGCACCATCACCCGGGTAAATGACTGTTGGTCCCTTCGGGGAAGGCTAGGAGAAAGATTAATAGTATAGAGTTTTGACAGTGTGGCATCATTCTTCCACAAGGGGACCTAGCCTTCCCTATTTAAGGGATGGGTATGTAAACTTGCTCAAGTCTGGGAGCTGATTGAGGGGCTATAACTCTCTATTTTCGTGATTCAAGTTAGAGTTCTGTTCACTTGTCCTAGAACTCTTCCGCTTATAAAGATCAAGTTAGAATTTAGTAGGTTACTTCACTATTTCTTTCCTTGTGACACCTGATCACCTAGTCAATGCTACAGGTCTCATGATTATTGCTTTGATGCCACTGTCCATTATGATAACCACACCCACCTTGTTTTTGGTGATTAAATGACATCAGTTGGTCCCCGCCACGCTAGGATTCAGTTATTCTATTGCACTTAGGAACCCCAGTTTGATGGTAGCAGATCTCACTGTAATTTCAGACCTACAGAGAACAATCACAGAGCTCTTCAAGGATGCTAGGGCTCCACTCACAAATTTATTTCTCACAGTTGTGCTGAAAGCCGTGTCTTCTGGATCCTTCTGGGATGGTTGAGAAGGTCTTACATGATAAATCTACCCTAATATTCCAATCTTTCTAAGCCTTTGGATAGTTTTGTGTATAGTATACCAAGGCAGTTCTGGCATTTTAACTTCATTTAGTGTGGGCCACTTTTGGTTCCATGTTTCAGTCAATCAATCAAACTGTTGTATGCCTTTCTAAGCCCTCAAGCTACAACATTGAATCCAGAATCTCTGCTTGGTTGGCCCATATAAAAAAATTTGCCCGATTCGACTTTATATTCTTCTACTATTATCCCACACCCTTTATCTCCACTCCCACACATATTATCTGAGAATCATCTGTATAAATTGGAAAAATCATGCAATCCTCTTGAAGTGTAGCACACCTCCTCATAGGTCACACTTTGAACCTCACCCTTCGGGACCTACAGGAACTTCAGCCTAGTTTTGGGTCTAGAAATAAAAAGGGTAACAGTGTCTCACAAGGCAACTATTTCAGGGGAGGCAATTAGAGTTTCTTCAGCCAAAGCAAAGTTAGCTTCTTCAGACAAGGAGGAAAGACTTTTACTGACAAAGAAGACTCAGCAGAATTGCGGGGTTCAGTGTTCCGAGCTTCATTAGGATCCTTTCCTATGTTCCCGTTACAAACTTTCGGATCCCATTCTTTCTCAATCAATGACCTCCCTTCAACAGAAGGTATCCTGAGAGCTTGAGCTGTGAATTTGAAGTCCTGAGCTCAGCCTTCTTTCTCCATTTTCTCCAGAGCAGTTAAGAGTAACCAGTCAATAACATTATGCCATTTATTTGTTCAGAAATGTAAGGTATCAAATACATGGTTGCCCAGAACCTTGGCTTTAGTAGGTGCTTGATCAGCAGTATTTGAGGACAATATTTTGTGAATCTCTATTGTCATATTGTACCATGGACTACCAGTGCCCTCTCTCCCACTGGCAATAGAGACATTATTGCCTTTAAGTATCATCAGATTAGAGACCCAGTTCCAGAAACCCCAGAACAAGTCAGAAAAATCATCCTTAAGATTTTATTCCTCTAGAAATACTTTTGATACCAAAATTTGTATCAGAGTTGCAACAGAGAAACAGACGCAGTAGTGTGATAAATATCTATATGTTATTTATATCTATATTTGTATATAAATTTATTTTAAGAAATTTGCTTACACAATTGTGGAGGCTAACTAGTCAAGTCTGAACTCTGCAGGGCAGGCCATCACGAAGGGTACACTGCATTCTCAGGCAAGTACTGAAGCTTATATTCACAGGCAGAACTTCTCCTTCCTATTCTTGGCAACCTCAGTTCAGCTTAAGGGCTTTCAACTGACTGAATCAGGCTCACCCAGATTTTCTAGCATAATCTCTCATACTTAAAGTCAGTTGGTTATGGACTTTAATCATATCTACAAAATACCTTCTCAGCAACACCTAGATTAGTGTTTGATTGAATATTTGTCAACTATACCCTAGCCAAGTCACCACATAAAACTGACCATCACAAACATATAAAGCAACAAGCACAGTGCTTGGCATACATACATATGTCCAGTTATTTCTAGCTAGGATGGTGAAAGATAAAAAAGCAGACTGTATATTGATACTCATTTTAAGAAGCTTATGATAGAGTAGAAAAAATATGGTTAGGCTCAAATATTTATAATACATAGTAATGAAAAAAAATGAATGGCCTGCATTTGATGAACCCTTAGAATGTACTAGTCACTGTGTTAACAACTTTACATGTATTTTCTCAGTTAATTTTCATACCAATTCTATTAGATAAATATTATTATTTGTCATTTACAGCAGAGGAAATCAAGACTAAGGAAGGTTAAGTTATTTGCCTAAGATTATGCAGCTAATAAGTGGCAGAGCACAGATGCTATCTTGAGATGAGTTAGCAGTCTTAGCCAAGATAGAAACCACTTAGTTCACTGGAACTAGCACAAATGTAGTGTTTGGGAGAGTCAAAGGAGGAGAGAGTCATGGGGGAAGGGACATTGAGCCAGGCCTTATGGTGGGGAGAGGACTTGCCTGGGTAGAACCAAAAATGAAGGGCTTGGGAAGAACAGTGCATTCTACAAGGAAGGGCCACAGGCCTGGAGGTGGGGCATATATGTGGGACAAAGGTACCCACGTCAAAGGAGTGTGAGAGGTGAGATAGGGTGTATACATGCAATAAAATTTATCAAACTCACAACATTTTTGAGTTGAGTAGATTTCTCAGAGAAACCACTGAAGGACCTGTTTGGCATCCAGGTGAAAAATGGGGCAGTCCAGAGATGCAAAGTAGAACCAAGACCCCAGGAGGCAGAGATCATTGATGTTATGGTTACTTAGTGTTAATGATTGAGGGCAGTGGTGGTTCAGTGGTAGAATTCTCACCTTCCATATGGGAGACTTGGGTTCAGTTCTCGGCCAATGTACCTCAAGTGCAGCCACCACCTGTCTGTCAGTGGAACGTTGCATGTTGCTGTGATGCTGAACACATTTCAGTTGCGTTTCCAGACTAAAATGGACTAGGAAGAAAGTCCTGGTGATCTACTTCTGAAATTCAGCCAATGAAAATCCTATGGAGCACAAGGGGCTGATTTGCAATTGACCATGGGGATGGCACAGGACTGGGTGGCATTTGTTATGTTGTCCATAAGGTCTTCATGATCAGAGGCCAACTTAAAGGTAGCTAACAGCAAGTGTCAATGATAGAAAGGAAAAGAGAAAGAAGAGAGGAAAGAAGAGAAGGTAGGGAAGAAGGAGGGTGAATTCTGAAAGGGTCACTTTCGTAGAGGCTGTAATTTTTGTGGCTTATTTGTAGGAAAGTGAGCTTATGTGATGTGCTCATGTAACTTTTCAGGACACCTTCTCATTGTTTTCTTAAGTCCCTAAGTTATAAGGAAAATCACGGGAAAATGCAGGATTTGAGTATCTGAAAGCCGCTAGTCCAGTTTGGCTGAGACATTCTTTTGGGTGCAAAATTTATAAAATGCCATGAAAGTATTTTCCACGGCACATTCAGTGACTTCATTCAGACCTGCTTAAATGATCTATTTTGGTTTCGAGTTCATAAAGCCCTTCTCTCTCCCACTCGTCTCCTTGCTCAGGTTCACGTCCAGATAAAACAGCTAATTCAAACATAGTGTAAAAATACAAGTCCTTTTAGCCTGGCCTTTCATGCTGCGCCCCAAAGTGTGCCTGTGTGTTGAAAGTGAAAAGGGTGGGGCCGGGGTAGTGTGTTTTTCCAGCCTGAGTTATGAGCGTGGGCACTTTCTCCAGCTTGTAGCGAGAGCCATTGCGCTGTTGCTGCAGTGGAAAGCGTGCAGGCTGATGCCCTCATGCAGTGGTCGGTTGAGAGCTGGAAAACCTGCCAAAGTCAGCATCTGGAGTAAGTAGAGTAAATCAAGTTAAGAGGGAATGGGACAAGATTTTGGAAAAGAAAAGAATACATGGGTCAAGCCATTAACCAGACCTGCAGGGTTAAGATGATGAGATATAAATTGACTGGTATTTCCTGGGTTTGGAAAAGGCAGTCTGGATGGGATTTATATCTGGTCCTCTGGCCCTCAGTGCTCGTGGGCACCTTCTTTCTCTGCCTGCCTGCCCAGTGGGCCTCAGGTGTGGGGCATTTAGAGCAGGATGGGGCTCAAGCCAAAAAGCTCTGGGTTTTCCAACTATAAATACATTTATCCAACCCGTCATCCTCAATTAGTACTGGAGAGCCCATAATGCAATGCTCTCCATACGGGCTGCACAGAAGACCGCAAAGGGCTCACAAACCTCTGCTTTCTGGTATTTTTAAACCTTTTCTATTTACATTCTAACAGACATCTGTGGAACTTGGTCTTGCCCCTGTTGGGACCATTACACTCAAAGATAATGGTGATGTGGGACTTTGTGAAAAGGGTCCGTGCTTCCAGGCAAGTGCTGAGGTTGTTTTGGTTGTAGGGGGATCCTTCTCCCCTTCCATGGCTTTACTGAGTCAGGTGTTGACTGAGGAGCTATACTCGTCTGTAGTGTCCTGAAGGGGGACAATGTGCCTTTGGACCCATCTTTTTTTTTTAACATCCAGCTGCCTTGTGAGAGAGGTAGTAGTTGTTATTTGTTCCATCTTACAGATGAGGAAATTAAGGCCCAGAATTCTTAAGTGGCTTGCCCATGGCCACCTAAGCTGTGTTTGGGAGAGGAAGATGAGGTTAATACAATCACCTCCATTTTACAGATGAAAAAATTGAGGCTCAGAGAAGCTAACTAAATCCAAAGACAAACAGTGAATGAGTGTCAGAACCAGGGCTTGAACCCAGGTATGTCCAGTTTCATGGCACCGCTGCACTCCACCTTCTCTGTAGTCCTGTTATTTGTGCTCTTGTTTCCATAATGACCCCTGAAAAATGAATGCTCGTGGCCTAAGGAACTGGGGAAGATGACTGCTCCCCACCCCCAACACACAAACATACATAAAATAGCTCTAGAATGTGCTTTTAACCATCCATCTATCCATTCATCCATCCATCCATCCATCCATCCATCCATCCATCCATCCATCCATCCATCACTCATCAATGTGAATAATCCTCAGATCTTGGGCTCATCCTTGATTTCTCATTTTTTCTTATTCTCGACAGTTCCATATCCAGCCCATTGCAGATCTTCTCAACTCCACCTCCAGGCTGGAAACCATGTCCTTCTTTCTTCTCCATTGTTACCATCCTATAGAAAGACTTCATCATCTAGGCTATCCTAACAGGTCTCCTGTGGTCACTAGCCTATTCTCCACACAGCAGCCAGAGTGGGCTTTTAAAAAGTTAGATCAGACCATTTCACTCCCCTGTTTTAAATCTCTGATTTAACAAACTGCTTACCATGATCCATAAGACCTTTCATAATCTGGCCTCTGGGTAAGTCTCTGACCTCGTTTCCTACCATTGCCACTAATCCACTCCCTCCCTGAGCTGCAGCCACTTGGGATTTAGTTCTGTTCTTTTCATATTCCAAGGCCATTTTCACAGAGTTTTGGCACCAGCTATCCCATGCTTGGAAGGCTCTTCCCCTGCAATGGCCTGTGGATGGACCCTTCTTATCATTCTTGTCTCATTTTCCATGTAGAATCCTTAGAGAGCCACTTCCTGGCATTTTATCTAAAGGAGTTTCCCATTTCTTTCCATTGCTGTTATTGTTAGTCGCCGTTGAGTTGGCCATCAACACATTCCTACCCCATGTACAATGGAATGAAACACTACCCTGTCCTTCACCATCCCTCATGATAGATGGCAGATCGGTTGAACTCTTGTGATTCGCAGAGTTTTTATTGGCTGAATTTGGAAGTAGATCTTGCCAGACCTTTCTTCGTAGGCTTAGTCTGGAAGCTCATTTGAAACCTGTTCAGCATCATAACAACGTGGAAGCTTCCACTGACAGATGGGTGGTGGGTGTGCATGAGGCACTGGCTGGGAATCAAACACCACATGGAAGGTAAGAATTCTACCACTGAACTACCTTCTCTGCATATCACCTATAACTCTCTAGTATCATCTGTATTTTGCTTATTTTCTTTCTCTGTCCATTAGAACGCAATCCTTTGAGGAGAGCAACTGATTCTTCTTCACTCCTGTGTTCTCAAGACTTAAAACAGTGCTTCGCATACAGTAAGCATTAAGTAAATATTTGCTGAACGAATAAGATAGATATGATTTCTGCCTTTATGGAGCTTACGATCTAGCTGGGAGGATTAAAAAATTTAAGTATTTATATATTAATATACCAGATGCTTGATGATCCACTTCATTTCAAATTCTTTCCCCAGTTCTGACTGGTATTCCCTTAGGATCCTGTCTTCAGCAGCTGCCCTTTGTCTCCATATTTCATGCTGGCTCCAAGTGCCCTTTGTCCACATTTCAGGGGAGAGGGATCAGAGTTCAACTATTTTGATTGGTCGATCATTGAGAAAGACTCCTGGGATGATAAAAATCAAAGTCATCCTTATTCTGAAAGCAGTTAAAGATCTGAACCTTGCCATTGTTTGTGAGTGTACATCTAAGAATCCTAGTTCTGCCCTCTGGAGTTTTTCAAAATATGCCCAATGTTTCTTTCCCATGAAACCTTTTGAACTAATGCATGGTCACCTCCAGAATACAGCCAAGTATAAAGATGAAGGAGTTCCTGGGAATGCACTCGGCTGCTAACCAAAAGGTTTGATGTTTGAGTTCACTCAGATATGCCTCAAAAGAAAGATCTGGTGATCTACTTCTAAAAAATCAGCCATTGAAACCCCTTTGGAGCATAGTTCTGCTCTGACACACATGGGTTTGCCATTAGTCAGAATCAACTTGATGGGAACTGGTTTTATAGAGATGAGTATAAAATTACCTCTAAGGTTTTAATAAGCAAAGAAGTTACTTTGATGACTAAGGTTTGCCTGATGTAAGCTATGGTTTTTTCAATCACTTCATATGCAAGGAAAGCTGGACAAAGAAAAAGGAAGACAGATAAAGAATTGATGCATTTGAATTGTGGTGTTGGCAAAGAATATTGAATATACTGTGGATTGCCAAAAGAATGAACAAAACAGTCTTAGAAGAAATGTGACCAGAATGTTCCACAGAAGCGAGGATAGTGAGGCTTTAGCTTGCTTACTTCAGACACATCATTAGGCAAGACCAATCACTAGAAAAGGACATCATGTCTAGTAAGCTAGAGGGTCAATGAAAAAGAAGGAAACCTTCCACGAGAGGATTTACACAACAGCTGCAACAATGGACTCAAACATATTAATGATCATGAAGGTGGCGCAGGACTGGGCAGCGTTTTGTTCTGTTATACATAAGGCCATCATGAGTTGAAGCTGACTGGATGGCAACTAACAATATAATCCCATCCACCAGAGACAAAGGCTATTGATACATTGGTGTTTATTCTTCCTGTATTTTTGGTATGCAATATGTAAACTCATCTGTCTATCTGCCTAACTTGAGATCATGGAGTGTGTACAAAGTGTTTGTGGAACAGGAAGAACCCAGGGAGGAAAGGCTGGAAGGAGATAAGGGCTGTGAGTGGGTAGGGACAGGCTCATGCAGGGCCCTTAAGTCACCATGAGAGAGCTGGCTCTTATTCTAAGCAAGATTTGAGGGCATGGTAGGGTCTTTAAAAAAGGGAATGCCAGACTAAGGGGCCACATAAACCAGAGATTCCACTAGCCTGAGACCAGAAGAACTAGATGGTGCCCAGCTACCACCAATGACCACGCTGACAGGGAATACAACAGAGAGTCCTGACGGAGTGTGAGTAAAGTGTGGAGCAGAACTCAAATTCACATAAAAAGACCAGACTTAATGGTCTGACAGAACCTGGAGGAACCCCTGCAACTATGACCCCTGGACGCTCTGTTAACCCAGAAATGAATCCATTCCCGAAGCCCACACTTCAGACAAAGATTAGACTGGACTATAAAACAAAAAATAACACACCTGAGAAGTGTGCTTCTTGGTTCAATCAGATACACAAGACCAAATGTGTGGCTCCTGTCTGGAGGCAGGATGAGAAAGCAGGAAGGGACAGGAACTGGTTGAATGGATCCAGGGAACCCAGGGTGGAAAGGGGGAGTGTGCTGTCCCATTGTGGGGATTGCAACTAATGTCACAAAACAATATGTGTATAAATTTTTGTATGAGAAATTAACTTAAGCAGTAAACTTTCACCTAAAGCACAATTTAAAAAAAGGGAATGCCATGAAGTGATTTATATTTTGGAAAGCCCACTCCAGTGCTCTCACCACACTGGAGGCAGGCTGACAGCTAGGAGAATGTTATAGATTGAGTTGTGTCCCCTCAACAAGATATATTGAAGTCCTGTACCTGTGAATGTGATCTTGTTTGGAAAGAGAATCTTTGAAGATGTTATTAGTTAGCATGAGACAATACTGGACCAGGGCGAGTCCTAATGCTAATACCTTATGAGTGGTGTTTTATAAAAAGCAAGAGCAGACATGAAAACAAAGACCCTCACAGTGGGGAGATACCATGTAAAGATGGGTCTGCAAGCAGCAAAGGAATACCAAGGATTGCCAGCAGCCACTAGAAGCTAGGAGAGAGGCATTGAACAGTTCCTCTCTCAAAGTTCTCAGAAAGAATCAACATGGCTGATACCCTGATTTGGACTTCTAGCTTCCAGAACTGTGAGAAAATAAATTTCTGTTCCTTAAAGCCACCTTCTTGGTGATATTTTGTTATGGCAAGCTGAGTAACAGAGACTGTCACAGTGGTGCAGGTGAAAGATGTGCAGGGCACTGAATAGGGAGATGGACAGAAGGTGCACACCTCAGACCTGTTTTGGAGGGAAGTTAGAGGACTTGATGTCGGATTGGATATTGGGGTGTGAAAGAAAGGGAAAAATTGTTTGTTGGTAATTGTATATAAGGTTTTCACAAAACAGTGCTCTAGTATCTGAACTATTTTTAAGAATTGCATCTGATTAAAGACCCGTTCAAAGACATTAGAAGGGGCTTCTGAACTTAACTTGCAAGGCTAGGAACCAAGCTGCAGTAATGTGATATGTTGCCATAATTGACTGCTTTCATAAGGAGAGATGATGATGATTTGATCATTTCATTCTGAAAAGGGGGAGGTCCCTAGGTGTCAGTAAGTTTCCTTATGTCTAAACAAGCGTGATTAACTTCAATTATGGCTGCCTTTGGAAAACTAAGCAGGTCTTTTAGTGTGTTTCAAAGTATTTCATTTAGACATTTTGGAAAAACATACATCTCTATTCATAGCAATGGTTACTGTTCTGATTTATAAGTTCTGCTCTACTGTAAATCATTCAAAACTCAAAAATTAAATTTTATGGCATAACACTTTGATGGCTCTATGCCTGAGCAAAGCGCAGGGGGAATGCAATTTTTCTTACTGCCAATTACGGTTGGACTTCTTTTCATTATGCTTTTTTTTTTTTTAATAGAGCAGATAGTTCAGTTCCCACATATATATAAAGAAAAGTACACTAACGCTCTAAGAAAAACATTCAAAACTTGACTTTTAAAAAATGGTATGCTTTTCATCGTTGCTTCAATCTTATTTAGTTTTAGAATTATGTATCCTAAGCACACCAAAATTTAATATAAATTCCCATGTCTAAAGCATAGATGGATGTCTGTGGGGCTTGGCCATTTAATTGCTTTGAGTGCAAACATGAATTATTCAGTTATACCTACACGAGCAGGAATAGGTCTTTATACAAGTAAGCTTGCTCTTTACTGACGTTGCTCGATTCCCTTTTCATATATTTTTTCCTCTCTCTTGGGAGGATGGGATTAGTTTGGTTTCCTCATTTGGGGAAAGGAAGGAAGCTGCATTTACTGAGTAACTACTGTGTTCTACATGTGCCAGGGTGGTGCAGGCAATGAACACCCTTGGCTGCTAACCTAAAGTTTGGATCTTTGAGTCATCCAGAGGTACCATGGAAGAAAGTCCTGGTGATCTACTTGCAAAAAATTAGCCATTGAAAATCCTGTGGATCACAGTTCTACTCTGACATGCATAGGTTCACCATGAGTCAGAATTGCCTCTACGGCAACTGGTTCTAGGGCCTGGGCAGGGGCTTTCCTTAAACCTTCCTTACATCTCTGGGAGTTGGGCCTTAAGAGGCCTAGTTTAATATACGATAAACCTGAGAGACAAAGAGGTTCAGGAACTTTTCAAGTGTCATGCAAATACTAAATTATGGAATCAGGATTTGAACTCAGACCCATTTGATGCCAGCCTGTGCTATTTCCTGTCCATGCTGAAAAAAGAAACATGGTCACCTGTAGCCTTTGTTCTCCCTTTCAGCTAAAGACCACACCACATACATATTTAATGATTCTTCCCTTTGAAGAATTGTAGCATCACTATTTATTACCCAAGTAGTTATAACAAAGAAAAGAAAAACTGAAAAGATCAAATATAACTCATTAAGCATTCATTGAGCACGTTCTGGCCACTGTGCTAGCTGCTGGGGAGGGCTGCCTACAGTATGAATGAAATGGGTTCCATACAGTCTCTATTTCCAGGAGCTTGGAGCATACTTTGGTCAGAGGGAGCACTAGCTGCAAGGTAAACTGCAGTGATTCTCTAATAGAGGCAGGGGGCAAGGAGAAGACAGCCAACCGACTGTTCTTTCACGGCTTGGGAAGGAGAGCTTCATGGAGGACATGGCATTTGGACTGGACGTTGTAGATGAGGTAGAGCAAGGAGGATGGGACTTTAGGCTCAGCATGAGGTTGGCTCGACCCTGAGTGACTGGGGATGTGTGTATTCATCTATTCTGGAAGGTCTTGTCTGACATTAGGCAAGTCAGGGCCCAAGGACTGGGTCTGGGATTCTGTCCTGAGGGTGTAGAGGTGTCTAGAGAAGCAGGCTCACCTAGTGAGAGTTTTCATCAGCCACAAGGAGAATGTGAGGCTGAGAATGCTGGGACTGAGGTGGACGGCCAATGAATGCTATCCGTTTACCAAACCCTGGCCATATGTAGATCAATTTATTAGAGCTTACAACCGCTGTTAATATCTTTTGTAAGAAAAGATTTGTATACATTTATATTCCATGTTAACACTAATAGAAATATTTTGCATTAAGATAATAATATTCACAAGATTAATAGTTCTTTACATTAAGTAGCAGTTAATTTGGATATCCCAGTAGCTTAAATGTTACATCACTCACGTATAGTCAAGTACGTATTTATGAAGGCTTCTCCAAGGCATACGTGTATTCCTTTATTTACAACATTCTTTGTTCAAGAAAGGATTTGAGGGGCTTACAAAAAATTATACATGTAGCTAGGGAAAATAAAACAAGTGGGAAAATATAGGCAAAAATAAAATAAAATTAAGACGGGAAGATAGTCCCAGGAATGGGGTTGGTACAGAAAGGAAAATATATGTCATACAGCTCATGTTTTTGTGTAAGGGAAGGTCAGAATTTTGGTTCTAAATTTTTAGCAGATGAATATACCATTTCCTCTTGTTGGTTTTTTTAAATATGGCACTTGCCACTGTCAACGAGAATTTTTTTTCTGCCTACATGTCTCATTTCCTCTCCTTGAGTGGGAAGCCCCCCATGGGAAGGGCCCATGGTCCATTCATCTTTGTACCCAGTGCCTTATACATTAAAGCAATTGAAAGAAATGAATAACTAGATGAGTAAATCAATGATTTTGATGACACAGATAGAATTGGTCCCATTTTACAGGGAAGGAGTAGAACCAGGTCAGAAGCAATGCCCTTTGACTCCTAGGTCAATGTTTTATCATCTGGATCTTGATGTTTCTTTTCATCATTGTTCAGCCTTTGTGAATTCTGCAAACTCTGTGCAATGAGGTGTTACCCAGACAGGATTGAGCAGCCCTTTGCACATGTCTGCATTTGGCTGCAATGAGCATCATGGGACACACAGCCCTTTGATATTTTCATTTCCTTTGCAGTGTTTCTTTTCTTAGAACTGAGAAGCTGGTTTCTCCCAGCCTTTGTTCTTTTTCCACAATCATGGCATTGCCTAATAGTTTTCCTTTAATGACCATCACACCAACTAGCAAATTTTAGAGAGGGAATATCAATAAGTTTGTGAATCATGTCGTATTTATGCAGAGATTCTTCCAAGAACACATCTCAGAGAGCTCTGCAAACTATTAAGGCTCTCTGGTGTAGTTATTATCTTTTAAATCAGTTTTTGGATTCTGCTTTGACTTCAGGGACTGCAAAAGTACCTTAACCCAATAGCCCGTGGCAGCCTAAGTATTGCAAAGACTCTCAGTCTCCGTGTTCAGTTCTTCCAAGAATAATCTGGACTCTGGGCTGATGAATCAAAAGCTATTTTCCATGAGCAGAAAACACGGTGGAACTTTTAACCTTTGCTTTATACATTCCAAGCAAGGAACATATCCATCTTTTTGTATTCTTAATGCAAAGGAAGTATTTATTTTATGGGGACAATTAAATGGGTTTCCTATGCAGTGTGCTTTCTAGAACACAGATCATGTATGTTACATAAAGCAGACATATTTCTATCCCAGGGGAATCTCTGGTCTTCTCACTTTTCTTCTCACCTTTCTGAGCTTTGATCTCGAAGGAGGGATGCTTTTGCCTCTAGCTGCAAGGTTCATAAATCTGAGGGGAGGAAGAGGTTGACTTCTTGGCTCTTCTCTCTCTTAGAGATGCAGTCACAATTTATCAAAGACCTCCTCTCTAAGAACACGCCTGTAACGCCTCAATGTCCTTGTAAGGTTTCTGTGAGCTATTCACCTCTGCCCTTTTGATTTTTAAAGGCTGATGCAGCTTCTGGTATGTGGGGGATTTGGTTGACAGGATACTTGTAGGAGGGTTTTGGAACCCTGGTGGCGCCGTGGCTAAGAGCTTGGCTGTGAGCCAAAAGGTCGTCAGTTCAAATCCACCAGCAGCTCCTTGGAAAACCTATGGGGCAGTTCTACTCTGTCCTATAGGGTTGCTATGAGTTGGAATGGACTTGACGGCAACAGGTTTTGTAGGAGGTTTAAGTTTTTACCAGAGTGTGTGTTGAACTGTAGTGTTTACTGTTGCTACAAGAGGACCCTTTAAGCTGAGGTGGAACAGGATAAGTGTCTGGCTTCTGTTTTCTACATTAAGATCTCTTTCAGGCAGTTGCCCAATGGTGTAGCCCTATGACAAGAAGCCCATAGACTCCTGACTCTGGGATTTTATCTTGGAGTTTCAAATACCTCTCACAAAGTCCACTGAAGTTCAGAGTTCTGAAATTCATAATAAACAAGCTTATCTTTTTTCTCCTTCCGGTTTTACAAGAACAATAAAATTTTTCTAAGTCAGACATTGTGCAGAAACATTCTGATTTTCTCCTTTCCCTCATTTCGCTGAACTTCCCTTTCTCATAGGCCTCAAGGCTTATCTACCCTAGTTCATTTGGCTTTGGCATGTCCCTAATTCTCACCAGCTGCTTTAGGTTTTATGGAAGCATGGTACAGCAGAAAAAGTTTTGAAGTCAGAACAATTTTGACCCTAGTTTTGGCTTAGTTATTTCCTAGTTTTGTCATTTTGAGTATGGTATGGAGTCCTTGGGTGGTACAAATGATTAATGCACTCAGCTGTTAACCCAGAGGTTGGAAGTTTGAGTCTACCCAGAGTCACCTCGAAAGAAAGGCCGGGCAATCTTCTGAAAAATCAGCCATTGCAAACCCTGTGGAGCACAGTTCTACACAGACACACATTGGGACACCAGGGACACCATGAGTCAGAACTGACTTGATAGCAACTGGTTTATTTAATCTTCCAGTTTTCTCATCTGTAAAAGGGGGTCAATAACCCTGACTTTACCGAGTCATGGTATAGATTAAATGAGATAGCACATGAAAGCACGAACATACAGTAGGAGTTCAATAAATGTCATTTTTTGAATTCCTATGACATTGAAGAAAGGGTTTGCAACAGTGGAAGGGCGTGGTCAAATTTGTGTTTTGGAGCCATCGCTCTGGCTATGGTGCAGAGTGTGCACTGGAGGAGTATAGCATCTACTGCTGAGTAACAAGTTACTATTTAGTGTTTAAAATAATGCATAATCACATTTCCTGTGCATCAAGAATCCAGGCACAGCTTTGCTGGGTCTTCAGAGTCTCTCAGGAGGTTGCAATCAAAATGTTGACCAGGTCTGGGGTCTCATCTGAAAGTTGAGTGGGGAAGGATCCACAATCATGCTCACAGGGTTGTTGGCAGGATTCAGTTCCTTGCAGGTTGTTGGACTGAGGACCTCTGTTTCTTGCTGGTTGTCAGCCAAAGTTCCTTGCCACATTGACCTCTTATAACGAAGCTCAACATGGCAGTCGGCATTTTCAAGACCAGAAAGGAGGAAATTCTACTAGCAGAACATAAGTCAGAGACTTACGTAATCTAATTGCAAAAGTGACATTCATTACCTTTGTCATATTATGTAGGTTAGAAGTGAGTTATTCAAGGGGTTGGGATTACACAACACAAGAATCATTGTTTGAATCCATTCCAGAGTCTATCCTTCACAGAGGGCATAAACTGGAGGTAGAGAAACAAATTGGAAGTCTGATTACTAGCCTAGGCAAGATAAGAGTGGTGGCAGTCAGAGTGGAGAGAGGTCACATATTTGTCATATATTTAGGAAACTGATGAGATGGGAGTGGAAAGTGCAGATAAAGGAGTCTGAGATGACTTTCTGGTTGCTGGCTTGCTCAGCTGGGTGAAAGGTGGTAAGGGTCCCTGAGAATGGGAATGCAGAAGGCTGGGCACTATTGGAGAAAAAGACTATGAGTTTCGGTCATACAGGGGCTGTGGAGCATACACAGAGACTTTTGTGGTCATCTTTGTTACAAGGTTGACTGACATAGGGCTCATTCCTGTCCCAATGGAATTTTGTGCAGAATCCCAGGATGTGAAACATTTAAAAGTGGAGTTGCTCTAGTTGATTCTAGGATGAGGACAAGTGGAAATAAAGCCTGTTGAGGCTCCCCCTCAACTCTGCAACAGCTCCTTAGGTACCATATTGGGTTTGTGTTTGAATATACTGACTTTGGGTTTAGCCATTCCATAAATACTTTTTTAATTGAGACATGGTATTAACATATATTTTAAATAGTACATAAGCAAGGAAAGGTACTGTAAATTCATAAGGTCCTGTGTACTCTGTGAGTATTGAGAGTCTATGTGATACAACACAGCTTTTCCTCTTCACTATGCAGAGTCCAAGGAGTCCTAGTGGTGCAACGATTAAGCACTTGGCTGCTAACTGAAAGGTTGGTGGTTCGAACCCACCCAGCAGCTCCATGGGAGAAAGACCTGGTGATCTGCTCTAATAAAGATTAGAAAACCCTATGAGGCAGTTCTCTGTCAACACTAATCAACTTGACGACATCCAATACAACAACAACAACAACACATAGAGTTCAGTGGCAAATAAGGCTCAACTGATGTGACTTTGAAAAGTCTCCATCTCTCTCCATCACTCCTGTGACCCTAGGGAGTCCACAGTTGCCTGGAGAGGAGATTTGGGATTATAATTTCTAATGTCTAGACTCTGATTGTGATTCCTCTCTCCAGCTTTGTCAATAGTCTTGGACCCACTTTTGCATACAAAAATCAAAACCAAACCCATTGCTGGTGAGTTGATTCTGACTCATAGTGACTCTGTACCCTATACCTTTTGAATAAAGACTCTTACACTCTTTGTGTAGCTCTGATGGATAGAAATTGTTCTCAGTATTATTTTAGTGTATCAGTCAGCTACTGCTACATAACAAAGAACACAAAATCTCGTCATGTACAAAAATAAGCATTTATTTAACTTGCATATCTGCAGTTCAGCTGGGAGGTAGCTGACCTAGATTGGGCTTGGCAAGGTGGCTCTAAGCTGCAGGTTTAAATCACAGCTGCTCCAGCTGTCTTCCATCCTCCTTGGATCAGTAGTCCAGCCAGAGTACTTTTCTCATTGTGATGGTAGAGGTGTATGGAGGCACACCATGATGTGTAAGCACATTTCAAGCCCCTGCTTGTGTCATATCTGCTAACATCCCATTGGCCAAAGCAAATCATATATGTCTGACCAAAGTCAGGCGTGGGAACATATACTCCCATGGAGCTTCAGGGAGGGAGTGAATATCTTTGAGAAATCATCTACTCTACTACACTTAATAAATTATATGAGGAATGTGAAAACCCTTAACAACGGATGACATGGCAGATACTTAATAAATATTAATCAATCTTATTTTTCCTCTTTTTTTTCAGTCATTTTCCATCTGAGCATGGTATTTTACACTCATATGACCAGTATCAGCAAAAGACAAAGCTTTATCAGCTGTTAATACAAGTATGAGATTATTATTATATTGTGAGCCACTCCACAAACTGAGAGAAATCCTCCAAAGGATTTCAGAGAATTTTCTTAGGGAACTAGAATATGGTTTTTAGAGACCTGAGCATGAACTCTGGTTACACTGTGCACTAGCTTGGTGTACCAGTTAGGCTTCAACTAAAGAAGCAGAACCAGTAGGAGATACATATTAAGAGATTTGTTGTAAGGAATTTGTCTATGCAATCATGCAAGCTGGCTAGAAAAGTCTGAAATCTTAGGGTGGGCTATCAGGAAGGGCAGGCTGGGACCCTCAGGCATGGAATGAAGTCGCTGTCCACAGGCAGAATTTCTTCTTCATCAGGTAAACGTTAGCTATGCTCTGAAGGTCTTTCAACTGATTGGATCAGACCCACCTAGATTGTCTAGGTAATTTCCCTTACTTAAAGTCCATGGATTACAAACATTAAACATATCTAAAAAAGCCTTCACAGCAACACTTAGATTAGTATTTGATGGAATAATTGGGGACTAGAAGCTTGGCTGGCATAAGCAGTTTGTGATCAGCTGCTAACTTAAAAGTTGGCAGTTCGAACCCACAAAGTAGCTCCATGGGAAAAAAAAAAAGCCCTGGCAATCTGCTTTGGTAAAGATTACAGCCAAAAACAACCCCAGTGGAGTAATTCTACTCTGTAACAAATGAGGTCTCCATGAGTTGGGGCTGACTCAATGTCAGCTAACAACCCATACCCTAGCTAAGTTGATGCATCAAAACATCATCATACTCTGCAAAATTGAGGAGGCCCTGGGTGGCACAAATGGTTTACATTCGACTACTAATCTGAAGGAGCCTTGGTGGTGCAGAGGTTAAGAGCTATGGCTATTAACCAAAAGGTTGGTAGTTCAAATCCACCAGCCAATTGTTGGAAACACTATGGGGCAGTTCTACCCTGTCCTATCGGGTTGCTATGAGTCAGAATCCACTTGACAGCGATGTTTATTTATTTATTTATTTTTTAACTAACCTGAAGGTTGGTGGTTTGAACCCATCCAGTGGCACTGTGGAGGAAAGGCCTTGTGATCCGCTTCCGGAAAGATTACTGCTAAGCAAATTCTTAAAGTCTTTTTTAAAGGTTTTATAAGGATTCCACCCTGCTACCCCTTCTTTCTGGGCTAGGACAGTGGGGTTTGTCTCTCCTGGCTGCAGTCCCCCTCCCCTCAAAACACACAGCCCTGGCCTGGGGGACACATGCTCTTGGGATTATCATGGTGCCCACAGCAGGTCTGGCCCTGAGTCTGCTGCCAGGAAACCCTCAGAGCAGGTTTAGTTCTCTCCCAGGCCCTGTCTTCCCCTGCCCTGCCCCTTGCCCCAACATCTCCCTTCCTAGCCCCAGGATCAGGAGGAAGCTATCAAACCGAGTCTTTCTCACATGGCTCTGGGACAAACACAGGAACCTCTCTTCATTTTTAGCAGGTTCCACAAAAGGTGACAAGGAGCCCTGGTAGTGCAATGGTTGAGCATTCAGCTGCTAACCAAAAGGTTGGAGGTTTGAACCCACTCAGGGGCTCGATGGATGAAAGACCTGGCTATCTGCTCCTGTAAAGGTTACAGCCTAGAAAACCCTATGAGGCAGTTCTTCTCTGTCACACAGAGTCACCATGAGTCGGAATCAACTTGACGGCCCACAACAGCAACAACAACAACAACAGAAGGTGACCAGGAGCCCCTGGGTGGCACAAACAGTTAAGTGCTTGACTACTAGCCAAAAGGTTGGTGGTTCAAATCCACTCAGAGGTCTTGGAAGACAGGCCTGGCAATCTGCTTCTGAAAAATCACAGCCTTGAAAACCTTATGGAGCAGTTCTACTCTGCTCACATGGGGTTTCCAAGAGTCAGAATCAACTCAACGGCATCTAACAACAATAAGAAATGTTTGCCTAAATAGCCCAAATTGCCACAGGAATAGAAAGAGGAGGAGTGCAGGCTCCTTGCTTACCATATAGTTTACACACTACAATGTATTAGAATCATCTGCTTTGGGTTTGTTTCTTCCACTGGTCTCTGCACTCCTCAAGGAGGTAAAAGGCTGTTTTTTAATCAATGCATATTGAACCCTCCTAATTCTCATACAACCCTGTGGGGTAGGTGGTCTTATCTCCTCCCTAGATGTGAGCAAAATGAGGTTTGCAGAATATCAGTGGTGGTCTGAGTCCCTACTGGAGGAGGGGTGCCTGCTGCCTTTGCCAGCTGCCAGGCAGAGCTGCATTCCACCAGCCCCAGGCCTGCTCCTGGTCTCAGGTCCCTGGAGGGCCTGAGTTTTCACAGGCTCAGGATACCTCTGATTGATATTAAAGATCAGGCAAGGTCCTTTATAGGTGGGGGAAGCGAAGCTTATTTCTTGCCAAGGGAGTTATAAGGGCTGGTATCACAGCGTTTACAGGCCCTGGGAACCGTGTCATGGGGCTTTTGAGTTTAAATGGAAGCAATTCATAGGCTCCAGAAGACTTGTAATGTTTATAAGAATTGCACAGAGCTTCATGGAACTCTCAGATGCCTAAATTCAAGCCTTCATTTCTTAGTTGTAAGATCCAGCCTGTCAAAGGGGATGTCACTCTAATTTCTGGTGAGGGACACTGCACTGAATAAAATCTCGATACTGAGCTTGAAACCACATTCTCCAGACTACTTTATTATTATTATTTTTATTGTTGTAATTAAATGAAGTTTACATTTCAAGTTAGTCTCCCATACAGAATTTTTTTTTTTACATACATTGTTATGAGACCCCAACTGCTCACCCTATTCTGCGATAGCACGCTCCTCCCATCCGCACCTGATTCCCCATGAACATTCAACCAGCTCATGACTCTCTCTGCCTTCCCATCTCACCTCTGGACAGAAGCCGCCCCTTTGGTCTCTTGTATCTACTTGTCTAAGAGGCACATTCTTCACAAGTATCACTTTATGTCCCACAGTCCAGTCTAATTCCTGTCTGAAGAGTTGGCCTCGGAAATTGTTTTAGTTCTAGGGTGATGGAGAGACCAGGGGCCATGCTTTCCAGGGCACCTCCAGTCTCAGTCAGACCATTAAGTCTGGTCTTCTTGCTAGAATTTGAGCTCTGCACCCCATTGTTCTACTGCTCCATCAGGGACCCTCTGTTGTGTTCCCTGTCAGGACGTTCATTGGTGGTAGCCGGGCACCATCTAGCTCTTCTGGTCTCAGGCTGATGAAGTCTCTGGTTTATGTGGCCCATTCTGTTTCTTGGGCCAATACTTTCCTTGTGTCCTTGGTGTTCTTCGTTCTCCTTTACTCCAAGTGATCGGGACCAGCTGATGCATCTTAGATGGCTGCTTGCAAGCTTTTAAGACCCCAGATGCCACTCACCAAAGTAGGATGCAGAACATTTTCTTATTAAGGTTTGTTATGCCAATTGACATAGATGTCCCCTGAGAGCATGGTCCCCAGACCCTACATCCCTGCTACTCTGTCTCAAAGAATTTGATTGTCCTGAGGAAACTTCTTAGCTTTGGTTTAGTCCAGTTGTGCTGGCTTCCTCTGTGGTGTGTGCTGTCCTTCCCATCACCTAAGATGATTCTTATCTACTATCTAGTTAGTGATAACCCTCACCCTCCCTCCCCACCCCCGTAACCATCAAAGAATGTTTTCTTTTGTGTTTAAATCTTTTCTTGAGTTCTTATAATAGTGGTCTTATACAGTATTTGTCCTTCTGTGACTAACTAAATTCACTCAGCATAATAAGTTCTAGCTTCCACCAAGTTAAACGACGTTTCACAGCTTCATCATTGTTCTTTATCGTTGCGTAGTATTCCATTGTGTGGATATACCATAGTTTGTTTATCCATTCGTCCATCAATGGGCACTTAGGTTGCTTCCATCTTTTGCTATTGTGAACAGTGCTGCGATGAATATGGGTATGCATATATTTATTTGTGTGACGGCTCTTGTTTCTCTAGGATATACTCCAAGGAGCGGGATAGCTGGATTGTATGGTACTTCTATTTCTAGCTTTTTAAGGAAGCACCAAATCGATTTCCAGAGTGGTTGTACCATTTTACATTCCCACCTACAGCGTATAAGTGTTCCAGTCTCTCCACAACCTCTCCAGCATTTGTTATTTTGTGTTTTTTGGACTAATGCTAGCCTTGTTGGGGTGAGACGATATCTCATTGTAGTTTTGATCTGCATTTCTCTAATGACTAATGATCATGAGCATTTCTTCATGTGTCTGTTAGCTGCCTGAATATCTTCTTTGGTGAAGTGCCTTTTCATATCCTTTGCCCATTTTTTAATTGGGTTATTTGTCTTTTTGCTGTTGAGGTTTTACAGTATCTTGTAGATTTTAGAGATCAAACGCTGATTGGATTTTTCATAGCTAAAATTTTTTTCTCAGTCTGTGGGTTGTCTTTTTACTCTTTTGGTGAAGTCTTTGGATGAGCATAAGTGTTTAATTTTTAGGAGCTCCCATTTATCTAGTCTCTCTTCTGGTGCTTGTGCATTGTTACTTATGGTTTGTATTGTGTTTATGCCATGTATTAGGGCTCCTAGCATTGTCCCTATTTTTTCTTCCATGATCTTCATTGTTTTCGATTTTATATTTAAGTCTTTGATCCATTTTGATTTAGTTTTTGTACATGGTGTGAGATACGGGTCTTGTTTCGGTTTTTTGCATATAGATATCCAATTATGCCAGCACCATTTGTTAAAGAGACTGTCTTTTCCCCAGTTAATGGACTTTGGGCCTTTGTCAAATATTAGCTGCTCATAGGTGGATGAGCTTATGTCTGGATTCTCAACTCTGTTCCATTGGCCTATGTATCTGTTGTACCAGTACCAGGCTGTCTTGACTACTGTGGCAGTATAATAGGTCCTAAAATCAGGTAGTGTAAGGCCTCCCACTTTGTTCTTCTTTTTGAGTAGTGCTTTATTTATTCAGGGCTCTTCCCTTTCCATATGAAGTTGGTGATTTGTTTCTCCATCTCATTAAAAAATGCTGCTGGAATTTGGATCGGGATTGCATTATATCTATAGATTGCTTTGGGTAGAATTGACATTTTCACTATGTTGA
>NW_004444154.1:2682420-2796633 GCF_000243295.1 Trichechus manatus latirostris
GGTGTAAAAGAATCCAAATGATTTTTGTATGTTTATCTTGTATCCTGAAACTTTGCTGAAATCTTCTATTAGTTCCAGTAGTTTTCTTGTGGATTCCTTGGGGTTTTCCGTGAAGAAGATCATATCATCTGTGAACAGAGATACTTTGACCTCTTCCCTACCTATTTGGATGCCCTTTATTTCTTTTTCTAGGCTAACTGCTCTGGCTAGGACCTCCAGCACAAAGTTGAATAATAGTGGTGATAAAGGGTATACTTGTCTGGTTCCTGTTCTCAGGGGGAATGCTTTCAAAGTCTCTCCATTCAGGATGATGTTGGCTATTGGTTTTGTATAAATGCCCTTAATAATACTGTCTCCAGACTACTTTAAAAGACTACTCAGGTCTTGCTTTCCTCCCTTGTTCCTTTACCTTTTTCCTTCTTTTCTTTTTTCCCTGCTTCCCTTCCCTGAGGTTCTATCTTATGTGCCAAGCACCATATTAAGTGCTGGTGATACAGAGGGGGAAATTGACAGAATCGTCATCCTTAAGGAGTTCACACATTAATGGGAGGGGTAGTTACATGAGCAGTTACGAGGTATTGAGGTAAGCGCTTTCATAAAGGTTTACCCAATTTACCATAGTAACCCCCACAAAAAACAACCAAACCAAACATGTTGCTGTTGATCAATTCAGACTTATAATGACCCTATGTGACAGTAGAACAGCTCCATAGGATTTTCTTGGCTGTAATCTTAACAGAAGCAGATCATCAGGCCTTTCTTCTATGGTGCCACTGGGTGGGTTTGAACTACCAACATTTAGGTTAGTGTTGTTGTTGTTGCTGGTGCCAGTGAGTTGGTTCCGACTCATAGCTACCCTATGCACAACAGAATGAAACACTGCCCGGTCCTGTGCCAGTGGAGCAAAAACTGTTTGTGCCACTCAGGGACCACTGCCATAGGAATGAAATATCTAGCTTTGGCACTTTCAAAGAATCACATAAAAGAGATAACATTTCTTGAGTTGTCTGAGTTCTTCTGTCTTGTAACCAAATCTTTATTTTGTTCATTGAACTCTTAACTTTTAACCTAACCTGGTCATTGAGTCTGTGATTCTATGCACATTGTTGTATTTCCTGGTTTGAAATGGTGGCTCCCTTCTTGGCTACATTTTCAGCCTTTTGTTTTGATGCACTGATGGACTAGCCTCGGAGTAACTTCAGCTGAACTTGGCCTCTGGTACCCACCTTGAAGTACCTGGTCCCATGGAGAGAAGTGGCCTTAACTGGTCCTGATCTGATGATCAGGATCTGTACAGTGTCCACCTGGGTTTGAGGGAAGTCTTTAAGGAGGAGGTGAGTCTTGAAGGAAGGTGTCATGGACTGAATTGTGTCCCACAAAAATATCTGTCAACTTGGCTAGGCCATGATTCCTAGTACTGTGTGATTGTTCACCATTTTGTCATCTGATGTGATTTTCCCTCGTTATAAATCCTATCTCTCTGATGCTAATGAGGCAGGATTAGAGGCAGTTATTGTTAATGAGGCAAGACTCAACGTACAAGATAAGGTTGTGTCTTAAGTCAATCTCTTTTGAGATATAAAAGAGAAAAGTGGGCAGAAAGGCATGGAAAGCTTATGCCACCAAGAAACAAGAGCCAGGAGAATAGCCTTTGGACACTGGGTCCCTGTGCTGAGAAGCTCCTCATCCTGGGAAGATTGATGACAAGGACCTTCCCCTAGAGCCAATAGAGAGAGAAAGCCTTCCGCTGGAGCTGATGACCTGAATTCGGACTTCTAGCCTACTAGACTGTGAGAGAATAAACTTCTGTTTGTTAAAGCCATCCACTTGTGGTATTTCTGATATAGCAGCACTAGAAAACTAAGATAGAATTATAGAAATAAGCTAGGCAAACATGCAAAGTCTTCACACCACTGGGTATAACAAAAACACATCTCCTTTCTTTTCCAGTACAATGTCTCTCAACCAGCTGCCAGTGAGGAAAAACGGTTTCAAGTTCTAAGAAGCTAAGTTGGTATCATCTGCTAAATTTCAGGTTAAATAAAACAAGTTGATAACAAGGGTGAATAAGATATTTCCTGTTTTTCAGGATCTTAAAATTCAGTGGAGGGATCAGACAGAGAGATTGGTGACTCTATGACCTGTGATACTGCTGTAATAGGGGTGTTTACATAATGCTTGGAGTCGCAGAGGGGGACTGACTAAGTCTCCTGAGAAAATCTGAGGAAGGAGTTCCAAAGGAGCCAATATTAAGCTGGACTTTGAAGAATGAGAAAAAGTTCACCATATAGAAATGGGGAGAGGGGATGAATTCCAGGCAGAGGAAATGGTGCACGTTCAAGGACTGGTGATGGACTAAGGGGAGGTTGAGGGGATGTGGAAGGAAAGTACGTTGCACCTAACTTCCCAAGAACTTGAGTATAATGTTTAGGGGATGGGACTTGGGGTCATTTGTATACAGTGATGAACCTCATAAGCCTCTAAGCCAGCTGTGGGTATTATGTGGGCCCTGGTAACTGTTGGATTCCCAGAGCAGGGCACAGGTAATCTGCCCTCTTACCACCTGGGGACTTTGCCTCAAGTTGTAGCACTGTTTGCCTAATGAATGCATCAATCTACCAACTGGCCACTCAGCTCTGGAAAATAGCATTTCTTCCCCCCTTGGCTTACAGCTTGAACCTGCCTTGAATGGTTATGAATTTATTTCAAGTGTGTATATCAATTTTCCTGTTTTGGAAGAGATTATCTCTTCCTCTCTTTCTTCATTCCTTCATTCCTTCCTCCATTCCATCCTCCCCCCTCTCCCTGCTGCCACTCCCTCCCTTTTTTTTCCCTTCCTTACTTTATTCTATAAAATTTAATCAAACACCCACTATGCAAAGTTTCAATGTTCCCTAAGAAAAAAGGATGTAGTGAGGCAACTTTGGTGTGAGGCATAACTGAGTTCATAACCCTGCTCCTCCACCTTCAAGCTGTCATTTAGTCTCTCCTAATTCTCAGTTCCTGACTTGTAACCTGTGGATAATTACACTGTATTTTAGGCTTTGCTGGGAAAATTGAGATTTAGGGGTATTTAGTGAATGCTGGTTTGACTGGTCAAATAATGAGGAAATGTTTTAAAACTATTTGTGAATGGTGTGAAGTGGAAAGATATTTTTTTCAGGATTAATTCCATGAGGGTATCCTGCATGTTGTAAAATAGCAAGCTGGGTTGTTTAAATGATAGTTCAGTTAAATAAGGTAATGAGTGAAAGAAACCTAGAATAGTTCCTGGCACGTATTCAGCACTCAGATTCTAATTATTGTTACATAATTATTCACTATTTTTAACAGTTGGGCTCATGGAAATTATAAGATAGGTAGATTACCTCTTCAAGACTTTTTTCTCCAAAAATGTACATTCCAGAAGTTGAACATATTTGACCCTCAAGTCATCTAAATGCATGTATATAAATATATATATGTTTATATATATATTTGTTATTGTAGTTAGTTGACATTGAGTTGGCTTCAACTCATGAAAAACCCATGAAAATACAACAAAATGTTGCCCAGTCCTGTGCCATCTCCGAAATTATTGGAATGCTTGAGTCAATTGCTGTAGCTGCTGCATATTTTGAGTGCCTTCCAACCTAGGGGGCTCTTTTTCCAGCACTATAGTGAACAATATTCTGTAGTGATCCGTTGGGTTTTCATTGCCTAATTTTCAGAAATAAATCACTAGGCCTTTCTTCCTAGTCTGTCTTAATCTGGAAGCTCCACTGAAACATGTCACCATGGGTGACCCCGCTGGTATTTGAAATACTGATGACATAGCTTCACACAAGTCATCCAGTACAACAAACTGACAGATAGGTGGTGAATCCAACACAGATATCGACCATGCCAAAAAAGAAAATGGGAGGAGAGCTGTATGTGGAGGTTTGAATGATTGTTCAGCAATATTCAGTCTCCTCTCCTTTGCATTGTGGAGAGAGTATACTCCCCAGCTTCTTTGATGCTTAGCTGGGCCATGTGGCCTATGTTGGCCAATGGAATGTTATTGGATGGGACATAAGCAGAGTCTTCAACTATGCTTGTGTAGTTTGGCTTGGCTCTCAGCTCCAGTGATCACCATGAGAAGAGCATATCCTTGGAGCATGAAAGACATGTAGAGCAGGCTTAAAACCAACCAGCAGCCTGGAACAAGACCAGCTCACCCACGGCATGAAACAGAGTTGCTCCACCTGACCTGTGGACTCATGAGCATGAAAATACATGCTTATTGATGGTAGCCACTGACTTTTAGACTAGCTTGTTATGAAGCATTATTGAGGAAATAATTGACTAACGCACTACACATGTATCATTCTTATCTAGAGCCCAGGACTCTGTATCTCTGTGTTCCATGTGCTCTCAGTCAACCCTATATCATACCATACCTGTTGCTTGAATTTTGTTGATAACCTTTTAGATAGTTTCTTGTTGACATGAATTGATACAGAGCTTCAGTTTCATAGGTAGAAAACCAAAAAAAAGAACCAGTTTCCATCAAGTCAATTCATGTGTTGCAGAGTAGAATTGTTCTATAGGGTTTTGTTGGCTGTAATCTTTATCAGAAGAGTCCTGGTGATGTGGTTAAGTGCTTGTCTGTTAACTGAAAGTTGGTGGCCCAAACTTACCAGCCTCTCCATGGGAGAAAGTTGTGGCAGTCTGCTTCTATAAAGATTACAGCCTTGGAAGCCCAATGGAGCAGTTCTGCTTTGTCCTATGGGGTTGTAGAAACTGACTCAACAGCAATAGATAATCTTTATGGAAGCAGATCACCAGCCCTTTCTTCCATGGTGCTGCTGGGTAGGTTCAAACTGCCAACCTTTTCGTTAGTAGTCAAGTGCAAACCATTTACACCACCCAGCAACCTTTTCTTATAAGTAGAAGGTGCCATAAAATCACCTAGTCCAATCTCCTTATTTTACAGAAGAAGAAATCAAGAGAGAAAGCAATTTGCCTAAATTCTCATCGTCTCTTAGAAGAGAAGGGAGAGAATCAGACATCCTGACATAAACTTTGGCACATCTTGTCCTGTTGCCAAATGCCGTTCAGCTGCCAAATGCCAGGAATTGGATGGTTCAAGATACTGTGAATCTGTGTTTAGCAATAGAGGATGAGTTGCTAGTAGATATGGGAGGATGGTGATGGACATCAGGGAGTGGTGCTGAGGGTTGATGACAAGCACAAGACTGGTCAGGCTTTTGCCACGGTGAGAAATAAAGGCTTTTCTGAAGTGTGCAATCACTGGACTTGTTCAAAGAGTTTCTCTGGGAAGAAAGGGATGAAATTAAGCCATGGAAATTTTTGGCCAAGTCATGCAAAAACATTTTCCAAAAGAGCTGTTAATTTGTCGGTGGACTGAGTCATGGGCCACAAGAAGGGCTGAAAGTCACATCAGCTAAATTACTCAAAACTTAACTGGACAATAAAAAATGTATGGTCAAGGCAAATATCCCTTCAGGGTTAGGGCAAAGAAACATCATGCCCCTGTTTGAACTTTTCCCTTGGATTTTCAGGCCAAATCTACACAGAAAATTACCTGGTATGTCGTATAAGATAAAGAGAATGGCAGGGCCAGGTTATTTCGGTACAGAAGGCTTTCCCCATTTTACTTGTCTTCAGGGTCAAATTTGCTGACTTGTTACCAAACTTTCAATATTGTTATTATGGCAGAGCTGACAGTTTCTAGTTGATAGTTGGAAAGTAAAGTTTCTTACTAAATCTGTACACTAGCATTTCTCAATTTATAGAAAATATGGTGCTGTTAAATCCCAAAAGAGTACTGAACAGAGGTACCCAGGAGAGTAGTTTTAAAAAGAGAAACCCAGTTTTATAATCATTTATCTGTAGATATACACCAGTCCTTCCACCACCTCCCTCCTTTATGTTTTGGTTAAAGAGAAAAAATGAGATGCAGCCTCACATCTTGAGAAACTGTGAAATGCCTGGTTAACACCAGTAGTCCTTTAGTTCTCAGCTCAAGACTAGCCTCTCAGGGAAACCCGTCTTGCCTCCCCAGTTTACGTCAGGTGTGATGTTTGCAGCAACAAATTCTTCTATTTCAAGGCATTTATTTCAGCCTGTTATCATGCATTCATTGATGTGATTATTTCTTTTCTATTGTTTTAAAAATAGATATAACACAACATTTTGCCAGTTTAGCATTTTTCAGGTGTACAATTTAGTGGTATCAATTACATTAATCATGTTGTACAAGCATCACCCATAATCATTGCCAAATTTCCCAACACCATAAACCAAAACTCACTGTTTCCTAAATAATGGCTCTCCCTTTCCTCCTCCCTCCTGCCCCTGAGTAACCACCAACAGACTTTGGTCTCCATGCATTTGATTATTCTAGATATTTCATATAAGTGAGATCATACAGTATTTGTCCTTTTGCATCTGACGTATTTCACTCAACACTGTGTTTTCAAGGTTCATCCCTGTTGTAGCTTGTGTCAGGACTTCATTTCTCCCTATGACTGAGTAGTAGTCCATTGTATGTATGCACCACATTTTGTTTATCCATTCAGTCATTGCATTGATGTGATTATTCATGTTTGTCTTCCTCATTAGTCTGTCAGCCCCTCTCCTAGTAGAAGGCTTAATCTGCATCTTTGATTTCAAGTAAGAATGAATACTCCTAGTTTTCGTTTATTATTTCTCTTTCTTTTCTGGGTCATCTGTTCATACCCTTCTCACATATCTTATGGATAGACTCTCCAGTGGCTACATAGTCCAAAACTAATTAAGAGGAAGCTCAATCCTTACATATGTCTCTAGAGGGAATTAAAGGAGATACTGTTCATAATGCCGAGCAACAGGTTTTATACACCCTTTTCACATCATTTTATTTTTCTCATATCCCACACTCTTCAAAATGTCTCATGATCCAAAAATGTCCTTTCCAGATCATGGAATCCCTCTTTCAATTTTGGAAATAGGGCAATTTGGTTATGGACTGTACATTACACATATAAGGAATCTTTGTTAATTTTATTAGGTGTGATAACATGGAGATTATGTTATATCCTTATCAGTAGAAATGCACACTCAAGTATTTGCAGGTGAAATGACTGATATCTAGGACTTGCTTTTAAATGTTCCAACCAAAAAAAGGGAGATAGGTGGGAATTACAGGAAATTTGTTGTTGTTAGGTGCTGTCGAGTCAGCTCCGACTCATAAAGATTTTATGTATAACAGAACTAAACATCGCCCTGTCCTGAACCATCCTCACAATTGTTGCTATGTTTGAGCCCATTCTTGCAGCCACTGTGTCCACCCATCTCATTGAAGGTCTTCCTCTTTTTCACTTGCCCTCCACTTTACCAAGAATGATGTTCTTCTCCAGGGAGCAGACTTTCCTGGTAACATGTCCAAAGTAAGTAAGATGAAGTCTTGCCATCCCTCTTTCTAAGCAGCATTCTGGCTGTACTTCTTCCAAGACAGATTTGTTCATTCCTCTGGTAGTTCCTGGTATATTCATTATTCTTTGCCAATTCAAAGGCATCAATTCTCTAGCTTTCACATGCATGAGTTGATTGAATATACTGTGGCTTGGGTCAGGTGCACCTTCATCCTCAGAGTGACGTCTTTGATTTTAACACTTTAAAGAGATCTTTTGCAGCAGATTTGCCCAACGCAATAAGTTGATTTTTTTTTTTTTAAATTGTGCTTTAGGTGAAACTTTACAGCTCAATTTAATTTCTCATTCAAAAATTTATACACATAAATTTATACAGTTTATACACATATTGTTTTGTGACATTAGTTGGAAGCTCCCCCTTTCCACCTCATGTTCCCTGTGTCCATTCGTCCACTTCCTGTCCTTTCCTGCCTTCTCGTCCTGCTTTTGGACAGGAGCTGCCCATTTGGCCTCGTATATTTGGTTGAACTAAGAGCACATTCTTCATGTGTGTTATTTTTTTGTTTTATAGGCCTGTCTAATCTTTGACTGAAAAGTGGGTTTCAGGAATGATTCAGCTCTGGGTTAGCAGAGCATCTAGGGGTCATAATTTCAGGGGTTCCTCTAGTCCCTGTTAGACTTGTAAGTCTGGTCTTTTTATGTGAATTTGAATTCTCTTCTACATTTTTCTCCTCCTCTGTCTGAGACTCTCTGTTGTGCTACCTGTCAGGGTGGTCCTTGGTGGTAGCGGGGCACCACCTAGTGTTTCTGGTCTCAGGCTTGTGGAGTCTCTGGTTCATTGATCCTTTAATACTTTGGGCTATGTCTTTTCTTCATGTCTTTGTTTTTCTTCATTCTCCTTTGCTCTGGGTGGGATGGGACTAATAGATGTATCTTGGATGGCCACTCGCAAGCTTTTAAGACCCCAGACGTACTCACCAAGGTGGGATGTAAAACATTTTCTTTATAAACTTTGTTACGCCAATTGACGTAGACATTCCCTGAGACTATGGTACCCAGGTCTCAGCCCCAGCTACTCGGTCCCATCCAAGTGTTTGGATGTGTCTAGGAAACTTCTATGCTTTTGCTTTGGTCCACTTGTGCTGACTTCCCCTATATTGTGCGTTGTCCTTCCCTTCATCTAAGTTGAACTTTGTCTCCTATCTAGTGATTTCCCCTCCCTACCCTCGTAACCATCAAACAATGCTTTTTCTTGTGTGTAAATCTGTTCTTGAGTTCTTATAATAGTGGTCTCATACAATATTTGTCCTTTTGTGACCAACTGATTTCACTCAGCGTAATACGCTCCAGATCATCCATGTTGTGAGATATTTTGCAGATTCATCATTGTTCTTTATGGTTGCATAGTATTCCATTGCATGTATGTACCATAATTTGTGTAACCATTAATCTATTGATGGGCATTTAGGTTGTTTCCATATTTTTGTTATTGTGAATAGTGTTGCAATGAACATGGGTGTGCATATGTTTATACTTCTGACGGCCCTTATTTCTCTAGGGTATATCCCCAGGACTGGGATTGCTGGATCCTACCAAAAATTCGGCAGTTCAAATCCACCAGGTGCTTCTTGGAAACCCTATGGGACAGTTCTACTCTGTCCTTTAGGATCGCTATGAGTCAGAATGGACTCGACGGCAATGGGATGTTATTTCTATTTCTAGCTTTTTAAGGAAGCACCATATCATTTTCCAAAGTGGTTGTACCATTTTGCTGCTTCCATGGACATTGATTGTGGAAACAAATGAAAGAAAATCCTTGACTACTTCAATCTTTTCTCCATTTATCGTAATGTTGCTTATTGGTCCTGTTACAATGATTTTTGTTTTCTTTATGTTGAGGTGTAACCCATACAGAAGGCTGTAATCTTTGATCATCATAAGTAAGTGCTTCAAGTTCTCTTCACTTTCAGCAAACAAGGTTGTGAAATCTACATATCGCAGGTTGTTAATGAGTCTTCCTCCAATCCTGATGCCATTTGGAATTTCACAAGATGAAAGACCTGAAGAAAAAATTCAAGCCTTGAGTTGCAATATTGAAGGATTCTGTGGGTAATATATTGAATGACGCAGGAAGCATTAAAAGAAGATCAAGGAATACACAGAGTTACGGTACCAAAAATAACTAGTCGACATTCAATCATTTCAGGAGGTAGCATATGATCAAGAACCAATGGCACTGAAGGAGAGAGCCCAAGCTGTACTGAAGACATTGATAAAAACAAGGCTCCAGGAATTGATGGAGTACCAATTGAGATGTTTCAACAAGCAGATGCAGTGCTGGAAGCATTCACTCATCTATGCCAAGAAATTTGGAAGACAGCTACCTGACCAACCAACTGGAAGAGATCTAAATTTGTGCTCATTCCAAAGAAAGGTGATCCAACAGAATTCAGAAATTATTGTACAATATCATCAATACCACAGACAAGTAAAATTTTGCTGAAGATAATTCAAAAACGGTTGCAACAGTACATCTACAGGAAACTGCCAGAAATTCAAGCCAGATTCAGAAGAGGACGTGGAACCAGAGATATCATTGCTGATGTCAGATGGATCTTGGCTGAAAGCAGAGAATGTTTACTTGTATTTTATTGACTATGCAAAAGCATTTGACTATGTGGATCATAACAAATTATGGATAACGGTGTGAAATGGGAATGGTCAAGTAGACAGTCAGTGAAAAAGAAGACCCTCAATGAGATGGATTGGCACATTGGCTACAACAATGGGCTAAAACATACAAAGCCTTTGAAGATGGCGCAGGACCAGGTAGTGTTTCGTTCTGTTGTCCTTAGGGTCTCTGTGAGTCAGAACTGACTCGAAGTCACCTAACAACATTCTGACACAACTTGGGGAAACTATGAGGAGTAATATATTCTCCAGAGCTTCTCTCTTAGTTTGCCAATGCTTTATCATACTTGTATCACAGTTCACAGCTCGGTTTCTCCTTCTGCCAAAGCCTGTTTCCTCCTTCTTCCTTTTATAAGTGTTGAATCTTAATTAACATCTTGAACCTCAAACTCCATTTTAGGGTCTCTTTGCAGACAATCGAATATAAGACAGACGCTCATGGTCTCTCATGCACTTTCCTTTTTGGATTGGGCTATCTATCCTTCCAGCCAGCCAAGAATCACTTACAAGGGCCTACCATAGGTCTACAATCTGTTTTCTGAAGTTCCTGGGGCCATATATAAGAACTTTATGGATTTTAGAAAGAAAAGTAGCATATATACAATGTATTGCATAACATCCCTAGTAGGGGACTGTCTAAGGTTGGGTTCTCTAGAGAAGCAAAACCAGTAAAGCATATAAATATATAGAGAGAGATTTGTATCAAGGAAACAGCTCACGCGATTGTAGAGGCTAGAATGTTCCAAGTCCGTGGATCAGGGTAGAGGCCTCTCTCAATTCATGCAGCCACAGAAGCTGGTGAGCCCAAGATCAGCAGGTTGGAGAGCAGGGCTCCCACTCACAGGCTGTGAAGTTCAACAAACTCCAACATCGGCAGGCAAGACCTCAAGGTTTCTCCTTATTCACGTAACTGCAGGGGCTGGTGAACTCGAGATCGGCAGGTCAGAGAGCAGGTTTCCACTCACAGGCTGTGAAGATCAATGAATTCCAAGTTCAGCAGATAAGCTGACAACTCAAGTCCCAAGAACCGGAGGTCAGACGAACGGGGCAGCCACAGGATCCAGAGAGAGCAAAAAGCTAGAACATCTGCTTATACTTGGATACAGGCCACACCCCCAAGGAAACTCTCACAGCATATTAAATCATGGGAGTGATCACACATAAACACTGAGAATCATGGCCCAGTCAAGTTGACACACAATCTTAACCATCACAGGGGTGATGCTCCACTAATAATCAAACACGGATTCAGGCAAACGTCCAGGGAAACGTACGAGTATTCACAATAAGATAGATAAATAAAAACTACAAATGCCATTTCAAGTTAGATTTTGCCAGCTGTGAGCTGTGAGCTGTGAGCTGTGAACAAAACTTTCACTTTTCGGAGCCTTTGCCTTCAAAATTGGGGCTAGAGGTTTTGGACCTGTATGAGCAAGAAAATGTGCTTGTTTCAGAGAATTGGGAGATAAAAAGACTCAGGGCATTTCCTTAAGGAGCTCACAGTCCAGCTGGGAATCACAATTAGGAAGAGACTTGTTCAGTGCAAGAGGCCCTCAACATCTGTATCACCTCTCCTTCTGCATCCATTCATTAAAATGAGTCCACCTCATTAAACAAAGATAGGCACTTTCTCATTTCTTTTTTCGCCTTTTTTTTTTTTAACCTTGAAAGTGTGTTAATTTATTTTTCCTAATCAACTCTTTTTTTAAAGGAGTATACTTTATATTTACAGGAAAGTTGCAAAGGTAGTACAGAGAATGTCCATATATCACTCACCCAGTTATCCCTATTGCTACCCTCTATGTGAGCACAGCGTGTTTGTCAAAACTGAGTTATTAACATTGGAACAATACTATTCACCAAACTACAGACTTCATTTGGATTCCACAAACTTTTTCACAACGCCTTTTTTTCTATTGCAGGATCAAATTCAAGAAACCAATTGTAATTAGTCATCATGTCTCCTTAGTGTCTACCGACCTGTGTCAGTTTCTCACTTTCCTTGTTTTCTATGATCTTGACAATTTTGAAGACTACTGGTCAAGTATTTTGTGGAATGTCCCTCAATTGTGGTTTGTCCAATTTTATTTTATTTTTATGATTTCAATGGAGTTATATGCTTTGGGAAAGAATTCTACAGAGATGAAGTCCCTTCTAATCACATTCTATCAGCGGTATAAGACTTATCATTGTAATGTTAACCTTTATCATTAGGTTAAGGCAGTATCTGCAGCTTTCTCTAGTATAAAGTTACTATGTATCCCTTTCCATACTCTATTTTTTGGAAGCGAATTGCTAAGTTTAGCCCACACTCAAGGAGGGAGGAATTAAGCACAACCTCCTGAAGACGGGAATATCTACCCGTAGTATTTGGAATTCCTCTATAAGAAAGATTCTAAATGATACATGTTTTGTCCTTTTAGATCCAGGAATTTTCAGAGTAGGGGCATTGGATAAAATGGATAATCATAACAGCATTACTCAGGACAAAATGAGATTCACTTCCTCCAGTTTGTACAATAATAATAATAAACCAGTTGCTGTGGAGTCAGTTTCGTCTTGTTCCCACCCCATATGTGTCTGAGTAGAACTGTGCCCCACAGAGCTTTCAATGGCTCATTTTTCAGAAGTAGATTCCTAGGCCTTTCCTCTGAGGCACCTCTGGGTAGACATGCACTTCTGACATTTTGGTTAGCAGCCAAGTGTGTTAGCCACTTATACCATCCAGAGATTCCACAATAATTATACACCTTCTTTTTCTTCTGCTGGACCCATAGCATGGGTACTATCTTTAGATCTATAAAAATATCATATGGTACCTTGATACAGATAATTTCTTGAATTCTGGGGCTCACCAAGTCAGCTGCCTAAACCAGGACTTTTTATCAAGGAAAAAAAGACCTTGCCATGAAAAGTACAGTTGCCAACATCTCCATGGAAACTGGAGTACAAAGGGGCTGTTTGCCTAGAGAGATCTGTTTAATTTGTTTTGTTTTTTTAAACTATCAAGAATAACCCTTTGAGATGTGACATTCTGTTTTCACAAGCACACTCAAGGTGTCAGACAGAGCCCAATTTTATGTTCCTTGAAAATAGAGGGCACCATAGTGTCTGCCGGACTTTTCAACATGTCACTTTCAACCAATTTTATGTACAAATGGGTTACAGTCCCATGAAAATATTCAGAAAAAGAGGAAACTGTTTCAAAAAGGAGTATTAAGTATTATTACATTGAAAGCTATTCAGAATAGAAGACCTTCCCATCTGGCTTCCAACCTTTCAGAGAACCAAGGAACCAGAGTATTTGTATAAAATGAGAATCCCATCTTTATGGACTAGAGGTTTGAGGGGAGTTGCTTATTAGATCAGCCATTCTTCTTCCCGCCTCCAAAATCATACTTGCTTCAGTGTTGTGATCTTGGTGCCACTTTTACCCTGAGGACCAGCCCTCCTCTGTACCTATTTCAATTCTCCTTCCAATATGGCTCCAGGGCTCACATACTTACTCCAAGTCCAGGTCTTCAGACCTGGGGAGAATTCATTACATGAGATTTATTGAGAAATGCGGAATTAAGGATATTGCAGGAATCCTTTCCATCTTTGAAATAATATCTTCGTTTAGAGTACTGCGAACTTGCTTCTCAGATCTGTCACTTTAAAATATACTGTCTCTCGCATTCATGTGGCTTTGATGCAATCATGTTTGAACAGAAGCTTTTCTTGTGTTGTGTCAAGACAGAAGTGGAGATAATTTAAGGTGACAGAGTCAATTTTGCAACAGAGGCCCAGTGTTCCTTATTCAGAGACTGGACTCGAAACTGAGGTACTTTGTGGCATCCCGTGCTTCTTAGAGAGTTTGTCAAGTTTAACTTTCTACTCCTAGGAAAATGAGGCTTTCCATCAGTGGCACAGATGTAATCTTGTCCTAGAGCAGATTTCAGAGACCTCAAATCTAGGGATACTAGGTGAATGAAATTTATTTTTTTGTGAATGCTGATTTTTTGTCCTGGACAAACTCTTCTCACGTTGTAAATATTTTGTACAATGTATTCTGTCCACAAATAGTATTTTAAACTGAAATGCCTTTAACATTTTACCTTGCTGCTTACTGAAGTGAAAATCAGAAAGTGGAGCAAAAGGCCAGCTCTTGGAGAAATTATGACCCAGGGAGAAGGTTTGTTCTTTCCTTCCTATGCATCTTTCCCTTGCTCTACCATTCAGGTGAGCAGTCCCTGTTGTAGTGGGTTGAATGGCAGCCCAAAAAAGATATCTCTAAGTCCTAACCCCCAGTACCTGCGAATGTACAATTATTTGGAAAAAGGGTCTTTGTAGACGTAATTAAGTTAAGGATCTCAAGATATGATCATCCTGGATTAACCAGAAACCAAAAAACCCAAACCCATTGCTGTTGAGTTGATTCTGACTCATATGACCCTACGCTAATTGAAAGGTCAGCAGTTCAAATCCACCAGCTGTTCCTTGGAAGCCATATGGGGCAGTTCTACTCTGTCCTATAAGTCCTCTATGAGTTGCTATGAGTATGGATTAACCAGATGGGCCCTAAATCGAGTGATAGTAAAACGAACCAATTGCTATCAATTGGATTCCAACACATAGCAACCCTATAGGACAGAGTAGAACTGCCCCGTACGGTTTCCAAGGAGCAGCTGGTGGATTTGAACTTCTGACCTTTTGATTAGTAGCCATAACTCTCAACCACTGTGCCACCAGGGCTCCAATGATATGTGTCCTTATAAGAGACAGAAGTGGAGAAGACTGAAACACAGACACAGCGGAGAAGGCCACGTGAACACCCGTGTGAAGATGGGGGCCAGAGATTGGAGTGATGCAACCACAAGCTAAGGAATGCCTGGAGCCACTAGAAGCTGGAAGGGGCAAGGAATGATTTTCCCTAGGAGGCTTCAGAAGTAATCAACTAACTTCTGCCTCTGCCCACCCCCCTCCTTCCCAACATCTTGATTTTGGACTTCTGGCCCCCAGAATGATGTAAGAATACATTTCTGTTGTTTTCAGCCACCAAATTGTGGTAATTTGTCATGGCAGCCCGAGAAAACGAATGCACCTATGTTCTTTGCATCATTCCTCTCACCATTGTTCCTTGGGCAACCTATTTAATTGATATATACACCACTAAAGCAAGTCAGTGTTTTTTGAAGAGTTTATAACTTGGTAGTGGTGGGGAGAGAGAGCAATGTGGGGCTGCTTGCAAATCCGAGGTTAACCTGTGTGTTCACACCTCTGTACTTTATGTCAGGACTCCTCAACCTTGACACTATTGAGATTTGGAACAGATAATTCTTTGTTGTAGGACTATTCTGTGCATTGTAGGATGTTTAGCAACATCCCTGGCCTCTACTCACTAGATGCCAGTAGCAACTCCTCCTCTCACCAGTTCTGACAATCAAAAAGGTATCCAGACATTGCCAAGTATCCTGTGGAGGAGTAAGACATTCCCTTTGCTTGTCATATCCTCCCACCCTTGAGCATTGAGCAAGCTCTCCAAGCCTTTCTTTTTTTATTTACTTTTTTAATAATTTTTTTTGTTGTTAAAAATATTCTTAGTAGAACATATACTAATTCAACAATTTCTACATGTACAATTCAGTAACATTGATTACATTCTTCAAGTTGTGCAATGATTTTCACCCTCCTTTTCCAAACTGTTCAGCCCCAATTAACATAATCTAATCTCCTGCCTTCTATGTTTCCTATCTTACTTTAAAAGTTGCTCCTGTCAATTTGATCCCATATAGATAGTTCTTTAAAAGAGGACAATGGTCAAGGCAGACATTACTTACTACTTAAGCTAAACTATTGTTTGGTTTAAAGAAGACTTCATGGGATATTTTAGGTTTAAGTTTTAAGGTTTAACGATGATCTCAGGGCAATAGTTTCAGAAGTTCATCCAGCCTTCATGGCTCCAGAAAGTCTGGATTCCATGAAAATTTGAAATCCCCTTTTGACCAGGATTGAAGCCTTTCTTGATTTCTGACCTCTGGGTATACCCTTCCCTTCATTCCTCTGACATCCTGCACAAAACTTAGTTAAAGTAATTATCTGACCTTTCTGAACTTTTCTGTCTGCACCTCTGTGTTCCTTCAAAACTCAAAGTTTGCCATGAACAGGGAGTGTGTTTTTTCACTTCTGTCTTCCTCCATACCTAATGTTTGCTGTGAGAAGAAGGAAAGATCTACTGTGCTTATACCAGGAGGCCCTCCAAGAAGACAGACATGAAAGGCCCTGGAAAGAAACACTTATTGCTAGAAAGGGCTTTGTCCCTACACCTCACTGTAGCCTCCCAGTGAGCTAGGTGAGGCCCTGTGTGGATCACAAAGGCTCTTTTTGTGTTTCTGTCCTGAGGCCAACAATTCAATCAGCCTGGCCAGGTTTTGAGATCCCTTTCCCTAGTCCAGCATTCCTCAAGCTTGTCACATGGCTCAGCAGTCCCTTGACATGGTCCTTGAAGAAAAGGCCTCATGGTCATAGACTTGTAGGAAACTTTGCATTCTAAATTTCCCTCTCAGATATTCACAGTGCATATTAGTATAGATTAAATCTTCTGAGGAACAAAGAACTTGGTTTGGTCTTTATTGCTGGTTTCCTAAAAATAGCTTGGAACTTGCCAGCAATGGAGGTGTCTTTATGTGCAAATTCAGGAGTCCCAAAGACCACACTCAAGAAGGGAGGAGGGCATGATCCAATCAATCATGCATATTCATTAATTTGATCGATCATACATATGTAATGAAGCTCTAATCATTGACTATGCATAAACCAATAAAAGTCTGGGACATGGAAACTCCCTGAGCTTCTGGATTAATGATGCATGTGGGAAGACCAAGTGCCTCTGGGGACATGGTGTTCCTGGAGATAGGAAGTTCTTCTCAGAGATCTCCTCCTGACCTTGCCTGTGTATCTCTTCTTGTATATCCTTTTTGTGTTGGTAACCTTTCTCTGATGACTTAGAGATGACCTTTTCCCAGGAGTTGGTGAATTGTTGCAAAACATTATGGACCTAAGGGAGTAGTGGGTTCAACAGGTGTAAAGTGAGGGGAGTCGTGTGAACTCTCCAACCTGTGGCTGGCACTCACTGACCTAGCACTGGTGAGAGAAAAGTCAGTATGGAGCAGCTGGGATTTGAACTGACCAGGGACAGGAAGATAAGATTTCCCTGGACTGGTTTGATACCACACATTTGTGTCAATAAAAGTGGGATCCAATGCAACAGACTCCGGACTAAGGGAAGCATGGGATTTTGGAGGAGAAAAGATATATGGGTGAAGGATTCTAGATGGTTACTTTGATCTTTGATTCTGGATGTTTACTTTGGTTGATGTTATCTACAAATAAAAGTAAGCTGCTTCTGTAAATAATAATCAGCTTCCTTCTGACAACACTTTGTGTCTCATGTGTACGGCTCCAACATGCTCAATGGATGTAGCATCCAGGGAGTGGTTGATGCCACCAGGTGAAATCCTCATCCCAGCAGTCTGAATTTCGAGCCAACTTGTGTGAACAATGCAGCTTCTGGAAGAAATTTCTTTCACACTATTTATATCATTGTTCCTACACTTGTTATACCATGGAATCTAAAATACCTAAGAAATCAGAATGTCATAAAATATATTTTGTTGTTGTTGTTAGGTGCTGTCAAGTTGGCTGCAACTCATAGAAACCCAATGTGTAACAGAAGGAAGCATTGCCCAGTCCTGCACCATCCTCACAGTAGCAAGTATTGTTGAGCCCATTGTTGCAGCCACTGTGTCAATCCATCTCATTGAGGGTCGTCGTCTTTTTCACTAGCTGATGTCGGATGGATCCTGGCTGAAAGCAGAGAATACCAGAAAGATGTTTACCTGTGTTTTATTGACTATGCAAAAGCATTCAACTGTGTGATCATAATAAATTATGGATAACATTGCAAAGAATGGGAATTCCAGAACACCTAATTATGCTCATGAAGAACCTGTACTTAGATCAAGAGGCAGTTGTTTGAACAGAACAAGGAGATAGTGCATCGTTTAAAGTCAGAGAAGGTGTGCATCAGGGTTGTATCTTTTCACCATACTTATTCAATCTGTATGCTGAGCAAGTAATCCTAGAAGCTGGACTACATGAAGAAGAATAGGGCATCAGGATTGGAGGAAGACTCATTAACAACCTGCAATATGCAGATGACACAACCTTGCTTGCTGAAAGTGAAGAGGACTTGAAGCACTTACTGATGAAGATGAAAGACCACAGCCTTCAGTATGGATTACACCTCAACATAAAGAAAATAAAAATCCTCACAGCTGGACCAATAAGCAACATCATGATAAACAGAGAAAAGATTAATGTTGCAAAGGATTTCATTTTACTTGGATCCACAATCAACACCCATGGAAGTGGCAGTCAAGAAATCAGAGGATGCATAGCATTGGGCAAATCTGCTGCAAAAGACCTCTTTAAAGTGTTAAAAGGCAAAGATGTCACTTTAAGGACTAAGGTGCACCTGACCCAAGCCATGGTGTTTTCAGTTGCCTCATATGCATAGGAAAGCTGGACAATGAAAAAAGGAAGACTGAAGAAGAATTGACGCCTTTGAGTTTTGGTGTTGGCAAACAATATTGAATATCGAATGAATAAATCTGTTTTGGAAGTACAACCAGAATGCTCCTTAGAAGCAAGGATGGCAAGACTTCGTTTCACATACTTTGGACATGTTATCAGAGGGACCAGTTCCTGGACAAGGACACCATGCTTGGTAAATTGGAGGGTCAATGAAAAAGAGGAAGACCCTCAGTGAGATGGATTGACACAGTGTCTGCAACAATGGGCTCAAGCATAGCAAGGATTCTGAGGATGGTGCAGGACTGGGCAGTGTTTTGTTCTGTTGTACGTAGGGTCTCTATGAGTTAAAACCAACTTGAAGGCACCTAACAACAAGAACAGCATACTCAACTTTGTACTTTGGCTCTCTTGGACTTGTTTTAATTTTCTTCAGCTTCGCCTTGATTGCATACGAACAACTGATGACCTGTTCCACAGTAGCCCTTGGCCTTCTTCTGATTGACGATATTGAGCTTCTCCATAGTATCTTTCCATAGATGTAGTCAATTTGATTCTTGAGTATTCCATTTGGCGAGGTCCACATGTATAGTCGCCTTTTATGTAGAACAAAGTGTTTCCAATGAATAAGTTACGGGTCTTGCAAATTCTATATTTTGATCTCTGTCATCTTTTCTATCACCAATGCTATATTTTCCAAGTACTGATACTTCTTCATTTCCAAGTTTCACATTCCAATCACCAGTAATTATCAATGTATCTTGATTGCATATTTGATTAATTTCAAACTGTAGAAGTTAGTACAAATCTTCAATTTCTTCATCTTTGTTATTAGTGGTTGGTGTGTAAATTTGAATAATCATCGCATTAACTTGTCTTCCTTGTAGACATATGGACATTATCTTACCACTGACTGCAATGTTCTTCATAATAGATCTTGAAATGTTCTTTTTGACAATGAATGTGATGCCAAACCCGAAACCTGTTGCCGTCAAGTCGATTCTGACTCATAGCGACCCTATAGAATGGAGTAGAAATGCCCCATAGAGTTTCCAAGGAGCGCCTGGCAGATTTGAACTGCTGACCTTTCGGTTAGCAGCCATAGCACTTAACCACTATACCACCAGGGTTTCTGAATGTGATGCCATTCCTCTTCAATTTGTCATTCCCGGCATAGTAGACCATATGATTATCTGATTCAAAATGTCCAACAGCAGCCCATTTCAGCTCACTAATGCCTGAGATATTGATCTTCAAGAGCTCCATTTTATTTTTACCGCTTCCAATTTTCCTAGATTCATACTTAGTACAGTCCAAGTTCTAATTACTTACAGATGTTTGCAGCTGTGTCTTCTCACTTTTGCGTGGTGTCACATCAGCAAATGAAGGTCCCGAAAGCTTGACTCCATCCATGTCATTAAGGTCGACTCTACTTTGAGGAGACAGCTTTTTCCCAGTCATATTTTGAGTGTGTTCTAACCTGAGGGGCTTATCTTCCAGCTCTATGTTAGACAATGTTATGCTGCTATTCATAAGGTTTCTGATGGCTAGTTTTTCAGAAGTAGATCACCAGGTCCTTCTTCCCAGTCTATCTTAGTCTGGAAGCTCCTCTGCACCCTATCTACCATGGATGACCCTGCTGGCATTTGAAATACCAGTTGCGTAGCTTCCAGCATCACAGCAACACACAAGCCACCACAGTAGGACAATCTGACAGACTACAAGGGGCTACGGTGTTACAGATTGAGCATACTCAGGCCAGCCAGGAATTTGGTCTTGGGAGTAGGGCACAATGATAGTATGTTCTTCATACTTCAGCCTGTGTGGAATTTCCACTTTCCTCTGAAAGAGTTAAGTGGCTCCTCATGGTGACCAGTGCAATTAAAATGTCATCTAGACACTTAAAAAATCATCTGGCTCCAGATTTTAAAAGGCCTCAAATAAGACCTCACGGGCTCTTTTGGGAAGGAGATAACATGGTTATTGGTGTGAAAGGAGGGTGAAGGAGCCCAGGCTGGGGTCTAACTCGAGGAAAATAAATCTTCCCTGTGCTGAGCAGAGCCCTGGCCACCTCCCGGTGATGTGGACTTTATATACAGAATCTGACTTGAAAGTCATTAAACTGTTCCCATTTTAGCCACCCGTGCCCCATGAAGGCAGATCTGTGAAATCTCATACGCCAGGAAACAAATGTAACATCGTTGGCCAATGAAATGGATGGGTCTGACAGGAACACACAAACAACCAAGAGGTGAAGCTTCGGCACTCCCCCTTGGGGTTTATTTCATAGTGCAGGTCCATTAAGTGCCCTGTGATGGCCTCTGATAACACTCCCACCTGGGGAGGGGTGGCCATAGCTGATGTCTGTCCTCAAAGTGACAGCTGACATTTTTGAGTACACTTAAAGATGGGCTTGTCTACCACAGTGAGGAGGACAGAAACCACACATTTTAAAGTTATAACTGCTCTAGCATGTGCCTAGGAACAAGTGGTTCTTTTCAGGGCTTTCAGTTTATATGGAAGATCTTTCCCCCATGTGAGAATATTGTAAAACCTGGCGCTGGAGGGAGCAACATTTCCTCAACTGTTTATTGGATGTGTAAAAAAAAAAAAAAATAGATGGAATATATGAACTTGAATTTTGCAGGATATGGAGGTGAGGCCCATACACCACTGCCACTGAGTCAATTCCAACTCATAGCTACCCTATAGGACACAGTAGAACTGCCCCCGTAGGGTTTCCAAGGCTGTAATCTTTAGGGAAGCAGACTGCCACATCTTTCTCCCATGGAGTGGCTTCTGGGTTGGAACCACTGACCTTTCGGTTAGCAGCTGAGCACTTAAACTCTGTGCTACCAGGGCTCCTTGGAGGTGAGGCAGAGACCTTATATTCCTTAGATCTTGAACTTTGATTCCTAGGAGCCAAGTCTCTGAAACTTTAGGGAACGAATTGTTGTTTTCATGGCTGCCCCACCTCCTAAGTCATATCTTCAGTTATTTTCTTCCAAGCATCCAAATACCCTTGCCTCTGTGCCTTTGTACATTGTCCCCTGTCCTCCAGCTCCCACCAGGCTAAAATGACACAGCTCTGCTCTTTTCATTCACCTAATATTAACTGAGTGCCTGTCACTGCCTTGGCACAAGGGATACTGCATTAAACAGCCCAGAAATCTTCCTGCTCTTGTGGAGCTGACATTCCAGAGTATGGCAGGGAGAGAGGCAGGTAACAAATAAGTAAATAAATTAATGTAGATGGTAAATTTCTGAGAGTGATAAAAATAAATGCTATGAAGAATATAGAGCCCTGGTGGTGCAGTGATTAAGAGCTTGGCTGCTAACCAAAAGTTCTGCAGTTCAAATCCACCAGCATCTCCTTGGATACCCTATGGGACAGTTCTACTCTGTCCTATAGGGTTGCCATGAGTCGGAATCAAACCCAGATCAAGGAGTTTTTTTAATGAAGGATATAAAGCAGGGTAATGTGAAAGAGAGTGGCAGTGGAGAGGAGGATGAGTGGTTAGGGAAGGCATCATGGAGGAGGTGACCTTGAGAAGAGATTGGAATGGTAAGAGAGAGCCACATGGCTTCTCCATTTGGAGGGTCAGTCAGTGCAGAGGTCAGAAAAGGGTTTGGACTATTAGAGAAATAACAGGAGGCCAGGAAAGTTGGAAGGGTGTGAGTCAAGGTGGCGTGTAGCAGATAAGGTCAAAAAGGCAAGGGCATGTAGGGCTTTGAAGGTCGTGATTAGGGGGTTGGATGTGATTCAAGGTGCCACTGGAGCCATGAGAGAGTTTAAGCAGGAGTGTGCTATGATCTGTTGTGCATTTCAAACAATACTGTCTATTATCTTTTTAAGACCCAATTCGAATGTCATCAATGCTATGAAAGGTTTGGAGACAGAATGAATCATTCCTCGGATCCTAGACTCAGTTGGACTGTAGGCCAGTATGGCAGATGGTCTTCATATTCCACTGTGTGTGAGCTCCGTGAGGGCAGAGATCATGCCCTTGTCGTCTCTGCTTCTCCATTGTGTTTTGGACGTAGTGATGACTCAATGAATGTCTACGGCATTGGCCGTAATTATAAGCTCCGGATGTCATTAACATTTGCTCAATTTATTTTGTAAAATTCCAAAGGGCCCTTAAGGACAGTTCTTTGATGAGGATTTGGGCTCTTGAAGCTGTGGTATTGGTGGGTCATCACACAGGTGGCTCATACCAAGCTGGGAGCTAATCAGGCTTAACTCGACCAAAGGAATTTGTTCAAATTACTTCCCTTCATCAGTTACTTTCCTGCAGATGATTTTTACCAAGTTTCTTAAATGTGTCAGCATTCAGGCAATGAAATCAAGATTAAAAGCCAAGACACTGTGTTGTAGGTCCTAGAAACAACGTACATTTTAACAACCGCTCTTCCAAATTCAAAATTAAACATACTACATTCTTGGGAGTAAGATTTCAGCTTCTTTACATTTATGACACAAATGGAACCATTTGCCCTCACTCTAGTCTATAAAGGCAAGACTCATTAGAAGGAGGAAATTTCCTTTATCATTAATAGGCCTCACTCACATGATAAAATGCTCTCACCCCTCCCACCCTCTTCCCCAAACTTCCATTCTCATTTTAAGCCGTTCCACATAGACTATTTATCGTCCACATTTTCCCAACTCTCAATGGCACCATTATATCCTTTATTTGGAATCATAAAACTTTGAGAATAAAAAAGAAACAAATTAATCCTCCCAGGGGGGAAAAGGAAGACGGGTCCTGCCAGCTTTTAAATTGTAGGATTGGACTGGCCTCGAAACACATTTTCTTTTTCAACAACTTTGCCGGTGGGGGGAAATGACTGGTTATGACAGAGACTCCTGAAATAAAATGCAGAATTATGCAAACGTGTTAAAAACTGACATCTTGAAATAAAAACTGTTGAAACACTGCGAAATAAACAATGCGGGTAGGAATGGAACATTTCGAAGCTACAAATGGGTTACTCTGCTTTTATTATTCACAGAGGAAAAATAACCTCGATCATGATGTGAAAACCACAATTTCCTTTATTTGTGGATCATGCCAGACTAAAAAGTATTTGGGGAAGCAGTGCAGCTGGGAGAACTGAACGCCGTCCGAAGAGGCAAGGACTCAGTGTCCATGATCCTGTCTCGGACACGGGCTTGTTCCATCCAGTTACATAAGTCACTTAACCTTCTGATGACTTCTTTCTCATTCTCAGACTGGAATTAAGGAGTCAGACTTTGCTCTGGGGCTTGAGATCTGGATTTCCCAACTGCCAATGGGATAACATGCTTTGCCATTGCAATTTGCTTTAAGGAGTCTCAAGGTTGTTGTGAAAATAAGTGATAAAAGTCAGCTAACAAAGAGGCTGTCACCCGAGCTGCCAATGAGAAAATGCAAAGCCACAGAATGCCTCAAAGCGAATCTCCAGGTTTGGGGTTCTGGAAACAGACTCTATAGCTAGTAAAGCCTTTTTTTTTTTTTTAACTTTTTTTTAACTTTTAAAATTGCTAACTAGAGTCTCTGGATAATTGATGAATATTGTGTTCTCATAAAATGAAAATCATTGAGCTGAGAAATAGTATACATACAGAACGTTACAGTTTGAAAAGATCTTAGAGATAATCTAGTGTAGCTCTTTCATTTCGCAGAGGAGGACAATTTAGATGCAGAACGTTTAAATGACCTACCTAAGCACATGGAATCATTGATCTAATTCCGGTTGCTGTCATCTTTGAAACATGATTTTGATGGTGGCTTAGTTAATTTGATAACTTGTACAGGAATCTTTTTTTTTTTTTAATATTTTATTGTACTTCAGGTGAAGGCTTACAGAACAGATAGTTTCTCATGTAACAGTAACACACATGCTGTTTTATGACATTGGTTAACAACCCCACAACATTTTAACCCTCTAAATTCTCAACCTTTTTTTTTTTTTTTGGTGAAAATACACATAGCCAAAGATAAGCCATTTCAAAAATTTTTTTACATACACATTTAAGTGACATTGACTACGCTCTTCTAATTGTGCTGTTATTCTCACTTAAGATGAAGGCTTACAGGACAAAATAGTCTCCCATTTAACAGTTACTACAAATGTTGCCCTATGACAATGGTTAACAATCTCACAACACATCAACAATATCCTTACTCTACTTTGTGTTCCCTATCATCAGCTTGTACAGGAATCTTTTAAGAAGTCTGACAATACTGGAAGTTTACACATTAACAGTCAATTTGATGGTAGCCCCATGATCCTGATTCAATACTGGATAAAGTCTTTTATCAGGACATATTGTTATTATGGTAGAGCCTTGGTGGTGCAGTTTTAAGAGCTATGGCTGCTAATCAAAAGGTTGTCAGTTCGAATCCACTAGCTGCTCCTTGGAAACTCTATGGGGCAGTTCGACTCTGTCCTCCAGGATCGCTATGAGTAGGAATTTACTCGATGGCAATGGGTTCGTTTATTGTTATTACCGTTATTATTATCTTATAGGCATCACTTTTCAAAACAAGTGATGGAGGCACAGTTAGATGTTGACTGCAATGTTTAAATAGCAATAATTTTGGAGTTTAGTTTAAATGTCTTGTTCTCTCTCTTTTTTTTTTTTAATTTGCAGAGAAGTTTTGGAAAGAAACTAGAGTGAATCTAGGCCCTGGTGAGCTGGCATTGACAGAAAAACCAAAAAAGTGGAGGAAGGCTGATTCACATGGTAGGGAGGAAAACATTCCCTGTGATTTACTCTGACTTGCTAATTTTCAGAAGGAAATTAATAAAATTGATTCCAGCAAAAACTCTAAGTGGACAAATAGAAGAAAAACAGATCAGGAATTGTGGATATTTAGGGCAGAGAGAAAGTTCTTAGAGAAATCTTTCCCTCAGGGAGAAATAAATATTTAGGAGAAATCACTAACTCTAAGGGTCGTTAAAGCCAAGATCACTCATAGGATGAAGCCCACCCTCCCACCTACCATTAATTCCAATTCTTAGACTCGGTGGTAGTAACATGATTAGTTATTGTGGGCTCTGGAAGAAACTGGGACCTTTGGCAATAAAGCCCTGGAAATATGTATTTTTAAGTACTATAAAAGATGTGGAAATTAACTTTGCTTTTCATCCTGTGGACTAGAAATAATACACCTGCAAGGACAGATGAATGGCATAATGTTGGCATTCAATGGGGCATTAAACATTTTGCGCCACGTTTATGGGGTTTTCCTGTCATTAATTCTAGGTAAAATAAACTTTTTAAAACTGTTTTGTTGTGTTTTTGGATTGTGTTTATTTTTCACCAACTTGCTTTTCTTTGCCCCTTTTTTTTCCCGCCAGGTTTTCATGTCTATTATGTTTTCTCGTGTCCATCATGTTCTTGGCTAATTTCCTAACTGGCCTCTCTCTAGCTGTGAGCCCTTTCTCTTTTCCTTCCGCCTCCTCCTTTGAGTCCTGCTGCACATGTTTGGATCCATGGCAGGGTCGGATGCGGTTGGTTCAGTGGGCCTGAATTACCGTGGTTTGCCTGTGGTGCCCTGAGATTGGCAAGGCCTTGGACCAACTGCCTGGAGCTGCAAAGACTGGGCCACCTGAGTCCCTCCATTACTAGGGTGCCCATTCTACAATGATTGCAATGGCAATAACTTACATTTTTTCCTAGTTCAATTTGTGACCTTCCTTCTTAATTTTGTCTGCCTCCTTTAAAAATGTTCCTTTTCTTATAACCAATACACACTCCTTTTCTTTTTAAACTTGGTCAAAATTACAGCTAAAGGAGAAAGGATGGTGTTGTGGGGGGAGCAATGTAGTGAGAGTCAGGATGATGTTATTGTTAGTTGATGTTGAGTCGACTCCAACTCGTGGTGACACCATGTACAACAGAATGAAACGTTACCCTATTCTGCACCATCTTCACAATTGTTGGTATGTTTGAGTCCATTGTTGTGGCTACTGTATAGTGCCTTCCAACCTGGGGGGCTCATCTTCCAGCCCTATATTAGATAATATTCTATTGTGATCCATGGAAGCTCTTGGAACCTGTCTACTATGCGTGTCTCTGCCGGTATTTGAAATACCAGTGCACAGCTTCCAATATCATAGAAAGATGTAAGCTACCACAGTACAACAAACTGACAGATCGGTGGTGAATAGTAGAGTCAGAATGCCTGGATCGTTTGTCTCAGCTCTGCCACTCATATAGTGCCTCTATGATGTTGGACAAATCCCTCAATTAACTCTCTGATGTTTAGCTTTCTGAGAGTTTTGAGTAAGATCGATATGTCCTCTCCCTAGATCTAGAGTCTAGTAGGACATGCTGTTTTAATGAAGTGGGACAGGTGCTCAAAGATGCAAAAGTTGTCTTAAGGATCTAAGGTCAGGGGCTCATGAAATATGGTTCAAGAATGACCTCTATGTGGCTCCCTGGAGCTCTGCTAAAAATTCACTAATTTATTTAATAAATAACTATGACAAACTTACTAGGTACCAGGCTCTGTTCTAGGTACTTGGCACATAGCAGGGAACAGAAAAGACAAGTTCCTGGTGTCATGGAGCTTATTTGCAGTTAATATTTCAGGTGGTTGTAAGTGCTATCAAGGAGTCCCTGGGTAGTGGAAATGGATAACATGCCCCTGTGCTAACTGAAAGTTTAAAGGTTTGCATCTACTCAGAGGCTTCTTGGAAGAAAGGCCTGGTGAACTACTTTCAAAAAATTAGTCATTGAAAACCCTATGGAGCATAGTTCTACTCTGACACACATGGGGTCATCATGAATTGGAATTGACTCATTTTTTTTTTTTAAGTGCTATCAAGAGAAGTCAAGCATGCTAAGGGGAGAGAGGGACAGTGACTGCCATTTTATATAATGTGGCCAGAGAAAACCTCTCTAAGGATATGGCATTGGAGTAGAAACCTGAATGAAGAGAAAGAGAGAGCCATGTGGGTGTCTAGGGAAAGAGCATTTCAGGTAGAGGGAACAGGTAGTGCAAAGTACTTTAGATGGAAGGTATGTTTGAGAAAAAGCAAAGGAGGCCAGGGTGGCTGGAGCTGAGGGCATAGGGGATTTCTGGGCTATACCAATGGCTACTGTATCCATACTTCCGGAGTTGGGCTGGAGTCTGGATTCTAAGCAAGTGCCCCAGGCGTTTCTCATACCCACTCAATACTTGACCCTAAGGCCTGGTGGCTGGGTAATTGGTGAGGCATCTTCTAGCTCGGATCCTCTGGGTCTCTTAGGCCAGTCATTGAGCATTCTATTGAAGGCTAGTCATCTATCATCTTAAGAGTTTGTTTTAGCCTTGTTGGAACCATGTTTTAATGGCTCGGGAATAATCTTCCCCTCAATTTCAGAGAGCTCATCATCATCACTGTTGGATAATCATTTAGTGCTAGTTCCTATGGTCTCCAGGCCATTTACTGAGTTTAGGATTTCTTCAGATCAGCATTAGGGGCAGGACAATTAAGACAGGTTCCTTCTAGATGCTCAGTGCAGACTCTCAGATTGGCTTTAAGAAAAGCCCAAGTAGTCATTTGGACACTCAAATTCACTGAGAAATGTGAGTCAAGATTATGTAATTGAATCTATCATATCTGGTAGAGACCTTCCACTGGTTTCAGATGCTGGGTAATTGATTGGTGCTAGTTAAACTGGAAAGCCAATTCAGCAGCAGTGGATTATTCTCTTATCTTTGTAAGAACCTTCCCTTTTAGTTTCTGAATCCAAGCAGGCAGGCCTTGGGGGAAATCGCATATTTGCTGCACTAAGAACAGTAAGTATCAGAATTTAACAAGCCCTTTAGAGGCTGATTAAAGATAGGGCCAGCTTAGCTGCTTTTCACAAGGAGAAACTTTTGGAAAAGAAATGTCCACTTTTTTTTTTCCTTTTAATTTTTTTTTATTCTACTTTAGATGAAGGTTTACAGAACAAATAGTTTCTCATTAAACAGTCAGTACACATATTGCTTTATGACATTGATTAACAACCCCGCGACGTGTCAACTCTCTCCCTTCTCGACATTGGAGGACCTTTTTTTTTGGTGGAAATATACATGGCCAAAGTTACACCATTTCAAAAATTTCTACATGTACAATTCAGTGATATTGATTACATTCTTCCCATTGTGCTGCTGTTATCACTATCCTTTTCTAAATTATCCCATCACTATTACCTTCAACTCACTGCCCCCTAGGCTTCCTGTCAAATCTTTTTAGTTGCTGTTGTCAATTCTTTTTTTTGTACCTTAGATGAAGGTCTGCAGAACAAATAGTTTCTCATTAAACAGTTAGTACACATATTGCCCTATGACAATGGTTAACAACCCCACGTCATGTCAACACTGTCCCTTCTGAAACTTGTGTTCCCTATCACCAGCTTTCCTGTCCCCTCCTGCCTTCTAGTCCTTGTCCCTGGACTGCTGCGCCTCATTAGTCCGGTTCTGTTTTATGAGGCTGTCCAATCCCTGGCTGAATGGTGAACTTTGGGAGTGACTTCACCACTGAGCTAAAAGGGTGTCCAGGGTCTATACTCTCAAGGTTTCTCCAGTCTGTCAGGCCAGTAAATCTGGTCTTTTTTTGTGAGTTAGAATTTTGTTCTACATCCTTTTCCAGGTCTATCCAGGACCCTGTATTGTTATCTTGGTCAGAGCAGTCAGTGGTGTTAGCTGGGCACCATCTAGCTGTACTGGATTCAGTCTGGTGGGGGCTGTGGTAGCTGTGGTCCATTAGTCCTTTGGACTAATCTTTTCCCGGTATCTTGTTCTCTTCATTCTCCCTTGATCCTGAAGGGATGAGACTAGTGGAATATCTTAGATGTCTGCTCACAGGCTTTTAAGACCCCAGATGCTGCTCACCAAGGTAGAAGGTAGAACATTGTCTTTATAAACTGTGTTACACCAATTGAGCTAGATGTTCTCTGAAACCATGGTCCCCACAGCCTTCCACCCAGCATTTCAGTTCACCCTTCACCAAAGTTACCACTTATCTATTGTCTGTTTAGTTCACCCCCATCCCTCCCATCCCTCAGAACCAACAAAGATTGTTTCTTTTTGTGTGTAAACTTTTACATGAGTTTTTACAGTAGAGGTTTCATACAATATTTGTTCTTTTGTGACTGACTTATTTATTTCACTCAGCATAATGTCCTCCAGTCTCATCCATGTTATGTTTCACAGATTCAGCATTGTTCTTTATCTTTGCATAATACTCCATTGTGTGTATGTACCATAGTTTGTTTATTCATCTGTTGATGGGCATCTAGGTTGTTTCCATCTTTTTGCTATTGTGAACAGTGCTGCAATGAATATGGGTGTGCATATGTCTATTCATGTGACGGCTCTTATTTCTCTAGGATATATTCCTAGGAGTGGGGCTTTTTTTTTGTGGTGCTGACGTTTTCTTTGTTCCCCTTACTCTCCTGTGCTGAGTTCCTTTTGTTTGTGGATTGTTTTTTTTTCTTTTGTTTTTGTAGTTTCTGTTTTTACTGAGCCTTTATGTTTTTCTCCTTTACTTTGATGAGTAGGTTTGTTAACTTTTTTTGTGGTAACCTTGGAATTTGATTTGAACCAGTCTATTATTACTTGGTATCACCTTGCCTTCCTCTCCATTAGAAGGTTCTGTACCTCCACCGTTTATTCCCTCTGTTATTGTTCTAATGTTGTTGTCATGTACAGATTAACCTCTCTGGTTCTGTTTTTGTAACTCTTTTGGTTTTGCATAGTCCTTAACATTTCTTTTCCTAGGTTGGTATCTGGCTAGTACAATCCTGTGTCCTAGATTCAGCCTGTGGTCTGATGTTGTTTGTTCTCAGATCAAAGGACTCCCTTTAATAAGTCCTGTAAGTTTGGTTTTGTTTTTACATAGTCCCTTAACTTCTGTTTATCTGGAAATGACCTAATTTCAGCATCATATTTAAATGAGAGTTTTGCAGGATATATTATTCTTGGCTGGTAATTTTTTTCTTTCAAGGTTTTATATATGTCATTCCATCACCTTCTTGCCTGCATAGTTTCTGCCGAATAGTCCAAGCTTAGTCTTATTGTTTCTCCTCTGTATGTGACTTCTTGCTTTTCACAAGCTGCTCTCAGGATTCTTTGTTTGTCTTTGGTTTTAGCGAGTGTGATTATGATATGCCTTGGTGATTTTCTTTGTGGTCTATCCTATATGGGTTTTGTTGAGCTTCTTGGATGGTCAGCTTATCATCTTTCATGACATTGGGGAAGTTTTCTGTCAGCAGTTCTTCAATGATTCTCTCTGTGTTTTCTATTTTTTCCCCCTGTTCTGGAAATCTGATCACTCACAGATTTTTGCTTTTGAGTGTATCCACATAATTCTCAGGGTTTCTTCATTTTTCTTTGTTTTTTTTTTTTTTTTTCCTCATTTTTCTTCAAATAGAGTTATATCCAAGTGTTTGTCTTCAATTTCCCTGATCCTATCTTCCATCACTTCAAACCTGCTCCTCAGCCCTTCTATGACACTGTCCATTTCTGAAATCTTGTTGTTTATCTTTTGGATTTCTAATTTTGTATGGTTTCTAGCTGTGAGTTTATTTTAGCATTTTGTTCCTGTATTATTTTCTTGAATTCTTTCATTTTTTTGTCTGTATTTTCCTTGAATTTGTCTGCATTTTCCATGAATTTTTCTATTTTTTCCTCATTTTTTCTGCTTTTTGCTTCAACTCTTGGATAATTCTGAATATTAGAGATTTGAATTCCCTATCAGTTAGGTCTAGTGCCTTTTGTTCTATTGGAAGCTCATCTGGTGTTTTATTTTGGACGCCTATTAGAATCATCCTGTCCTGATACTGTAAATGTTTAGATATTGTCTGCTGTCTTTGGGGCATTCAGTCGTTATTTTCCCTGTTTATTGATGGTAGATTTGTTTTTTTTGTCCTGCTTTTTTGTTTTATATGGCTATGTCTGAGCAGGCGGGCTGTGCGTTCTTTGTTGTATGCTTGTCTGTGGGGATGATCCTTTCACCTCCTTCTCCAATGGGCGGGGTTAGTCACTCAGGTATGGTACAGCAGGGCAGGTCCAGCTGAAGGGGAGTTGGTAGGACGGGTGTTTTGTGGCATGTACCAGGGCTGACAGTGCAAACCGGGAATCAGTGCAGGGCAGGTTCCAGTAGGCCATGCCCGTGTTGTTTGGGAGTGTGATGTTCAGCACAATGTGCAGGTAGGCAGGAAGGAGGGGGTCGATTGTGATGTATGGAGCTAAGACTTGTATGGGAAAGAGAAGAGAGAGGAGAGAGGAATAGGAGCCAAAAACATACACATGAACAAAAAAGAGTGCTAAGGGAGATTGCTACTGGAGTGGAGAGATGAAAGACTGAGAAATGAGGAAAAACAAAAATGAAAATAGAAGAAAAAGGGTAAAAGAAAAAATGAATAAATTGAGAAACTGGAAATGAAGAAAGATAAAAAGGAAATAAGAGAGAGAAGAAAACAAAACAAAGAAACAAAAAACACCAAAAAAAAAAAAAAAAAAAAAAAAGAAATACCCCCAGGGAGGTCCCTGTGCATCTGTGCAGAGTAAGGGGGTAGCTTCTAAGCCGCTTGATACTGCCTGGCTAGACGGGGCTCCCAAACTGAGAAAAGAAAAAGAAATAAAAAAACAAATCAAAAGAGAACAAATCAGAGCAAACAAACAAACAAACAAAAAAGCCCCGGGGGTTCCACTAGCGTGGCACCCAAGCTGGGAAGCAGTTTCACAGTCAGTCAGTGTTTCCCAGCCTTTCAGGAAGAAGCAAAGATGGTGCACAGAGTCAGATATTTGAGAGAAAGGAGGGGGAGGTGGTGAGAGGTAAGGAAGAAATCTAAAAAAGCAGGAAAAAAAGCAAAACCAGTAGTGAACAAAAGGCACTCAGGGAGCCAGCCAGTGCAGGCAAGTGGAATCCAAGCGACACCGGGGTGCTTCCCGTCCAAGAGACTGCGGCTGCAGGAAGCAGAGAGGCTAAGCGGGGGTGGAGAAGAGTGGGGGCAGGGAAAGCTTATATCACTGGTTACTGGTTGTTCTGTCTCCCACTGGAAGCTCCGTGAAGCTGCTTTCTCATACCCCCTGTTTGCTGATCTCCAGTATTAGTCCAAGATGGCAGATGCATGCTGCAGTAGCTGATAGGGGATCTCTGCATGTATAGCTCCTCGCTGTCTGTTCTTGGTCAGTTTCTTATTATATTTGGTGCTTGGCTGAGTTCTTTATCTCGTCATTTGATGGTTAGAGTTTTGGGATTGATGTGTGACTCTGTTTGACTTAGTTTTTCTGATCTTTGCTGTGGAGGGATGGCGTGGTGCTTCTGACTATAGCACCATGTTGCCTGGAAGCGAGACGTCCACTTTCATCTGAGTGGTCTTGTTCTAACGGACTCTCATGATAGAGGCCAGACTTCTCCATGAACAAACAAATGTCTTGTGGGTCCTTATGCAGAAAACGTTTCCCAGATGCACCAGCCACCCTTTTTCTTGCTGAGCTTGCTTTTGCAGCTGTGATATCAGCTCTGGACTGTGATCCACAAGGTTCCATGGACAGGAATCCTACTTCTCTGCTTCTATTAAAATTCCGCTATACGTCAGACCCAGCTTAAACCTTACACCTTCCAACAAGATGCCCAGAACACTCCATTCTCTGCCTCCTCTGAAGCCCTAGACCACTTCCTGGCTACCTCCACCATTCCAAATCATGATGGGACCCTTTTCATACCCCATTTCTCCATCTTGGTTGGATGTTCCTTCTGGTTGGAATTCAGAGTTTATCCCACAAGGTTGTGACTTCTTTGTAGCCTTTTAATTTCTTGAGGCCTTGACATTTTCATTTGTGGGTCTCCATTGCCAACACAGTCACACATAGTAGGTGCTCATGAAATGTTTGTTGCTTAAATAAGTATAATTAGCTGAACAAATTTAGGTTTAGCATAGACAGTCCATTAAGCACAGGATCTATCACTATGCAATGAAGTCAAAATCAACTAAATGGCAACAAGTTCAGTTTTTTTGGGTTTATGAAGAAGTAATACAAATTAATACTAATAGGTAAATGTACAAAAGACAAGATCAGATAATTCACAGGAGATAAATTAGGAAACAGTTTGGCTTCACTAGTTATAACAAAGCAAAAAAATTAGCATGCCTTTCACTGATAGGTAGTTTTAATTTGGGATTTTGTATGTATTGCTGACAGCAGTGTAAACTGGTACATACCATTGCATACTGATAATGTTTACTACAAGTCATAAAACATTAATATGCTTTGACACAATAATCCTGACCCTGGGAACTTGGTACAAGGAAACAATTCAAAATAAGGGAAAAAAATCTGCGATTTTCTTCATGGGTCTACTATTTTTAATTGTAAAACAAAGCTGAAAACTCCATATTCAATAGTAAACAATGGTTAAATAAAACCTGATACACATATATACTCTGTGGAATACTATATAGCCATTATAAAAAAAGATAATTTATGGAGATTTTGTACAAATTGGGTTCTAGTTTTAAATATAATATTTAATGATAAAGCAGAATGCTTTAATCATTCAGAAGCTACAGTGGATAGAGGAAAGAGGGCTGAGTTACAATCAGAAGAACTGAAATTCAAAGAGGGACATTTACTTGGTCTGTATTTTACCTTTCTTGATCCTTGGTTTCTTCATATACAAAATGGTGACACATTTTTACCTCTTAGAATGAGTTACTCTGCATGCAAAACCCAGGATCTGAGCACAAAGGGGGTGCTCAATGAATGCAGATAAATTATTATTATAAGCAAAATTTGCTGTACCTACAGTCTAGGACAGGTAACCATGTCTCTGAGAAACAAAGATGAGTGGAGAAAAATTGGCTTTGGATTTGCTCCCTACTGCAGTGAGTATTTTAGGAGGGACAGGTTGCTGAGAGGATGAGGTGGGGTTTTGAAGAATTTTGAAAGATGGGGAGATGGGATGAGCACAGCATGTAGGGAGAGGGATGATACAGGTGGGGCAGTGAGGCAGGAATCTGCAAAGGCTAAGGAGAAAGACAGGCTGGTGTGATTGGTGGAGAGGGGTTGATATTAGAGGGTGGAGGGACTGATGAGGTGGACAAGAATCCAGAGGTCTGTGCCAGTATCCACTTCTCTAGTGAAAGGCCAAACCTATTTGAATGGCTTTTTGGAGCCCTGGTGGTACAGTGGTTAAGCATTTGGCTGCTAACCAAAAGATCAACAGTTCGAATCCACCAGGTGCTCCTTGGAAACCCAATGGGGCAGTTCTACTCTGTCCTATATGGTCGCTATGAGTCAGTAACCACTTGATGGCAACAGGTTTGGTTTTCGGTTTTTTAGAAAATTGAAAACAGTGATTGAGCCCTACCCTATACAAAAGAAAACAACATCAGCATGGGTAGTGTTATGGATTGAATTGTGTCCCCCCAAAATGTGTGTCAACTTGGCTAGGCCATGATTCCCAGTATTGTGTGGTTGTGCACCATTTTGTGATCTGATGTGATTTTCCTATGTGTTGTAAATCCTACTTCTTTGATGTTAATGAGGCAAGATTAGATGCAGTTATGTTAATGCGGCAGGGCTCAAATTACAGGATTAGCTTGTATCTTGAGTCAATCTCTTTTGAGATATCAAAGAGAGAATTGATTAGAGAAGACAGGGACCTCATGTCACCAAGAATGAAGAACCAGGAGGGAAGCTCTTCCTCTGACCTGGGGTTCCTGTGCTGAGAAGCTCCTAGACCAGGGGAAGGTTGATGACAAGGACCTTCCCTCAGAGCAAACACAGAGAGAAAGCCTTCCTGTGGAGCTGGCACCCTGAATATGGACGTCTAGCCTCCTAGACTGTGAGAGAATAAATTTCTCTTTGTTGAAGCCATCCACCTGTGATATTTCTGTTATAGCAGCAGTAGATAACTAAGAAGATGGATAAGCCAAGGCAAAAATAATGATCAGCATACAGAACTGTACTATATGGTAGTAGCTACACTTTGTCATTTTGACATCATGGATGAGAAAATGATGAGTTGATGAGTTCTGTATACTTACAGTCAAAATTTTGGAGTTACTTACTGTTTCAATGGAAGGAGTCAGGAAACTGACAAAGACTGAAAAATGGAAATTATCCAGGATCAATTATTCACATCTTAGAGTGAATTCAAGCCTATTTGTTCCCATTTTCAACAACCAATAAAAAACTTCATTGAACAATTTGTTCCAGGGTATTTGCATTTTTAGTCCTATTCTTTAATACAAAATGAAAAACATTGTCCCATGTAATAGGAATTCCAGTCATGGGGACTGCGGGGAGAAGTACCTAGTAAGTACTGAAACTTAATACGTAAACTGTCAATAACTCTGTCTACATATAATGCTAGTTTTACCATGAATTTATTACTTTACTTTTTTTTTCCCCAGAAATCCATCCATCCAACCATCCATCTATCCATCCATCCATCTACTTTATCAGGCGTGTACCTTGTGATGGCAGGATGCTAGACATTGGGGTTTTAAAAGTGAATATGACATAACCCTTGCCCTTGAGAATCTTAGTGGAAGATTATGCTGTCCAAGACTTGCATTATCACTTGAAATATTCTTCAAAATGTTTTCTATGTTGTTGTTAGGTGCTGTCAAATTGTTTCTAATTCATAGCAACCCTGTGTACAACAGAATGAAACACTGTCCGGTCCTGTACAGTCCTCACAATCGTTGTTATGCTTGAACCCATCATTGAAGCCATTGTGTCAATCTGTCTCATTGAGGGTCTTCCTCTCTTTCACTGACCAAGCATGGTACCCTTCTCCAGGGACTGGTCCTTCCTGATAACATGCCCAAACCACACCATCCTCATTCTAAGAAGCATTCCGGCTCTACTTCTTCCAAGACAGATTTGTTCATTCTTCTGGCAGTCCAGGGTATATTCAATATTCTTCTACAACACCGTAATTCAAAAGCATCAATTCTTCCTTCTTCCTTGTTCATTGTCCAGCTTTGGCATGCGTATGAAGCGATTGAAAACACCATGGCTTGGGGCAGGTGCACCTGAGTCCTCAAAATGACATCTTTGCTTTTTAACACTTTAAAGAGGTCTTTTGCAGCAGATTTGCCCAACGCAATGCCTCATTTGGTTTCTTGACTGCTGCTTCTATGGGCGTTGATTGTGGATCCAAGTAAAACAAAATCCTTGACAACTTCAATATTTTCTTTGTTTATCATGATGTTGCTTATTGTCCGGTTGTGAGGATTTTTGTTTTCTTTATATTGAGGTATAATCCGCACTGAAGGCTGTAGTCTTTGATCTTAATCAATAAGTGCTTCAAGTCCTCTTCACTTTTAACAAGCAAGGTTGTGTCATCTGCATAACATGGGTTGTCATTGAGTCTTCCTCCAATCCTGATGCCATGTTCTTCGTCATATAGTCCAGCCTCTTGGATTATTTGCTCAGCATACAGATTGAATAGGTATGGTGAAAGGGTACAACCCTGATGCACACGTTTCCTGATTTTAAACCATGCAGTATCTCCTTGTTCTGTTTGAATGACTGCGTTTTGGTCTAGAATCAGTTAACTAAGTGAAATAGAGAAAAACAATAAAAATATTCATGAATACCTCTTGTCTAGAGGCTTTTAATACAATGGGCTATTGGGATACTCCTGCGAACTCCAAGTGGAGTGTCATTCAACGCCCTTCAACATTTGTCCCTAAAAATGTTTCTAGCCTCATTTCCTACCCTCTCCCACCTTTCTGTAGTTCACATTCTATTCTGAAGCAGCTCTTGCTCTTGAGCATGCTCAAACATTTTCACATCTCTGCACTTTGTGAACATGCTGCATTCTCAGTCTGGAATATTCGTTTCCAACCTCTCACTGATACTTCTTCCCAATTCTTCTCTCATACTGTCTTCTGTCTGAAGCCTTCCTAGTCTTCCTCAGGCAGAGTAAGATACTGTCTCATTTGCATCCAAGGTCATTTTATACACATACTTACTCCCCACAAGACTTGTAGAACAGCAGACATCTGGGGAAGTGGAAAGTACCTGTGATTTCAAGGGAGACAGACCATAGACCCATGAATTGTGACTGCAACATTCACAAATTGCTTGACTTTTCTCTGCTTACCTAATCTCCCTAAATTGCTGTTTTCTCATCTGTGTAGTGGGCAATCAATAACCCCTCATTAAGCCATAATGGGAATAACTGAGGCATTAGGAGGAGAGTACTGGTACCATGCCTTGCGCATGGATCAATGTGTGTTTAATATGTGCTCACTGGTCCTCTCTTCATAATCATTGTTGGTGTGTTTGGCTTTATTTTTATGTTGTGAGTACCTTAAGGTCAGGAACCCCTAATTATTAATGTCTGCATTGTTTGCAATATCCAGCAAATTCTTGCTTCTTAGATGCAACACAACATGGTAGCTAAGATGATAGGCTATGGCACTGGGCAAAGCTTCATGATATCACTTTCTAGCTGTGTGTATTTGGGAGAGATTACGTGTGTGCTCTGTGACTTGGTTTCCTCCTATGTCAAATGGGGATAATAATAGTTCCTGCTTCACAGGGATGTTATGAGGTTTAAATAAGGGCCTGACCAAGGTAAGTCCTCATTAAGGGTTGGCTATTATTAGTAGGTGCTCAAGAACTGTTTATCAGAAGGCCAATGAATAGATTTTAGTGTGTAATAGTCTCAGGAAGTCTGGCTAACAGGAGGGTGTTTATTTGGTTCAGAATGCCTGTTTCTTGAACTACCTATAATTAACTTCTATAACTAGGTTATTATTAAGTGGAGAGGAATCACTTTCTTATTATGGTCAGTGTCCTGACATACTGAAAGTTAAATGCTGTGGAGTTTTCTTCAAACACTGAAGTGGTAATTATTTTGTTGGTTTTAGTAATATGGATGAGTTCTAAGATGAGTAGTTGGTCAAAAGTAGAGGTTTTCCTATAAAGCAGTGACCAGAAATATCTGGACAGTGGCCTCTGTGGAATGTTTGAAAACATTACCCTCAAGTTTTACTTCTTTGTCCCACCCTCAGAAATACATGTTACTGGCCTTTTGTGTGGGAAATTCAATTAGATGGTAAAATCCCTGAGGAAAAAGGCGCTGTCTTATTTCCTTGTATCCCTCTTAGCTTCCAGAACAATCCTGGACTCACAGCAATGCCCAGTAAAGATCTGTGAGTTAATTATAAGGAAGTGAGTTTTGTTTTTTTTTTTCTTTCCAACCTAGCGTCCACCCTCTGGAATTTCCACATCATCATAGATAGTGTTATTTTATGTACAAGTTTTACTTCTGATTACGAGATTTAAAAAAAAAAAATTGAGATTTAAAAAAATATTTGACACAGTATCATTTTCTGGGGAGAGGGTTGTCCTCAGGCCAGGAGAACTGTGGCTGAGGGCAAGCTCTGCCTTTAATTAGCTGAGTGACCTTGCTCATTCACGTAACTCCTCTGAACTTCAATGTCCTCACTAAAATATGAAGTGGTGGATGTTAATTATGATAGTAATAATGAATGCCATTTTTGAATGCTCACCATGGGATGACACTGTGCTAAGGCTTTAGAATTATCATCACATTTAACTTCCACAGCAGTCCCGTATGGTAGCTGCTTTTACTCTGCTCATGTTAAAAACCAAACCAGTTGCCCTGGAGTGGCTTTCGACTCCTGGCGATTCTATGTGTGTCAGAGTAGAACTGTACTCCCTAGAGTTTTCAGTGGCTGGTTTTTCAGAAGTAGATCGCCAGGGCTTTCTTCTGAGGCACCACTGGGTGGACTCCAACCTCCAATCTTTTGGTTAGCTGCCCAGCAAGTTAACTGAGGAATTTGAGCTTATGGGAGTGAGTGGAGCCACTTGCCTAAAGTGTAAATAATATGCTCAGGAACTGAGCTCAGGTTTGTTTACATTGCATGAATCCATGAATAATCATTGATTTGTGACAAAGAGTCTTAACATGAATGAGATTTTTCAGGAAGGATTAAGAGGTACCTTTCCCAGTACATTAAAAACATGTTCTTCTCTTCCTCGCTCTTCCTTGTTTCCCCTTCCCTTCTTCTCTCCCTCCTTCCCTTCTTCCCCTCATTTGTTCAGTCAAGTACTTTATGACCCCCCTTACCAAGGGATAACATTCCCAGTTACTCTGTCTCTATAGTACCCTGTACTTCTATTTCAATGTGCTTATTATAATTGCCCTTAAATAATTAATAATTCACTTGCTCTACACTTAAGGAGATTGCCATGTAGAAGGGGAGAAATACAGGCAACCACATAATTAGGAGGCTGTAATGAATGCTGCAACAGTGGGCTGAAACATAGCAATGATTGTGAGGATGGCGCAGGACCAAGCAATGTTCGTTCTGTTGTACATAGTATTCCTGTGAGTCAGAACTGACTTGATGGCACCCAACAGCAACAACAACAGTGAATGCTACCATGGAGACACATCCCTTGGAGGGTTTCATGGAGGAGGTCCCCTGGGGATACTCTGAAAAGGAATGAGAGTCTCACAGATGAACAGGGGTTAAGGACAGAGATCTTTCCAGACAAAGAAAAACCTCACATATAAAACTTTTATTTTTTGTTTTGAAGGGGGAAGGTTTTGTGTTTGTTACTTTTTGAGGATGTTATTCTGAAAGTCCACTATATCCTTCCTCATCCTGTCTTTGTTGCCAATGCAGTCTTTCCTCACTTATCGACATGGTTATGTTCCAAAGACCAGTTTGTTTTGCAAAATCGGCATTATGCGAAAACATAGGAAGACCACATAATATTACAAAATGGAGGAGGAATATATCATTACATAGCTGACAAATTACAGCATTATATAACTGTCAAACCACTGAGAATCATGGCCCAGCCAAGGTGACACATAACCTTAACCATCACAGCCAGCCTCACATCTGTACTGTACTGTAGCCTCACACCTCGGCATTCGTTACTATCAGACGTACATCCTTAATGCACGAAATAGTCAGAGTTTTTACTATTGTAGTAAGTGCAAAATGTTGGATAAGGAGACAGTTGATAAATGAGGAGAAGGTATTTTGAATTATGATATTCCCTTCGGAATGAAGAACTTTTTACAAGACAGTAAAATACATTGAAGGAGCGCTCAGCTGCTAACCGAAAGGTTGGTGATTCTAACCCTCCTAGTGGCTCCACTGAAGAAAGACCTGGTGAGGTGCTTCCATAAACAGTACAGCCTAGAAAACCATATGGAGCAGTTCTACTCTGTCACATGGGTCGTTATGAGTCAGAATTGACTTGACCGCACCTAACAACAATCACAACAAAATACATTTAGGTAATTGTTACCCATGATAATTGAGACCAGGACAAATAAAAATAGCCAGCAAAGATTATTATTTTTTTAACCGTTGAAGCCAAAATGGAGTCACGTGGTGGCCTGAGCATGCCTTGGGTGTAAGGTAACCTGAGAGCTGGTCCCAGTATGGGGTAGCCTTTGGACCTTTGTGATGTTCTTAACCACGAGCAAACCTACCTTTGCTCTTTATCCCTAAAATAGATTATAGGATTTAGGAGTAGATCAGAGAATTTCAACTACATGCTGAGAAGTTACTGCGATTCTGGGAAAATGCTTTAGGGACCAATGTGTAGTCAGAGGGAGATGCTGAGAATGAGAAGCTCTGTGGCTCCCACTCCTTCTTCAACCCAAGCAATTCTGCTCTTATTTTCTTCTCCCATTGGAGTACTGCTTAAGATTTCATTTGAATAATGGTTCCTCTGTCTTAAAAAGATGAATGACCCCTTCCTCCCTTTCTCTTAATCTAAGAAGATGAGCAGACATGTTGCTCCATCTTGAGTAATTTCTTATATTTGACAGTTTTGATTCTAATTTTAAGTGTGTGTGTGCGTGCGCATCGGTGTGCTGCCTGTGGTGCTAGGTGAGACTAGGTTGCACTGACTTGAACTGCTCAGATGATGGTCTTTGCCACAAAGTGATTGTCTTAGTTACCTAGTGTTGCTGTAATAGAAATACCACAAATGCTTGGCTTTAAAGAACAGATGTTTATGTTCTCACAGTCCGGGAGACTAGAAGTCTGAATTCAGTGTGTGGCTCTAGGGGGATGTCCTTCCTTTCTATTTCAGCTTCTAGTGTCTGCCCTTAATCCTTGGAGTTCCTGGCCTTGTAGTGGCATCTGCTGTATGTCTGTCTTCATATGGTGTCTTCTTCCTGTGTGTGTCTGTGTCTATTGTACTCTTTTAATAACTCAGCAGTGATTAGGTCTACTCCGTATGACCTCATTAACGCAGCAGAAGAAAAACCCTATTTCCAAACAGGATCACATCCACAGGTATAGGGGCACATATTTTGGGGGACACCATTCAATCTCTAACAGTGATGGAGAGCATCCCAGGGAATATCTTAAAACTGAAGCAATCTACCTGTTTATGGCCAATTGCTAGGATTTCTCCCACTTTTAGCATTATTTTATCTCAGATCCCAGTCTAGCTTCCCTTGAGTGAAAGCTTTTGCTGTAGGTGTAATCTTAAATACTATTGTTTACCAACATTTCCTCAAAGTGTTCTTTTGTGAAAGTTTAGGGTATAGTGACAATATTTTTTAATGTATTTTGAATTTTGTGCTCATTGGAAATTAACACAATAATGCCCATGTTTTTCTTAAGACTTTCATTTTTATGCTTTGTTTTGTTTTTACTGGACTGGTGATGAGAGTGCACTCATGAGTTTTTGGGGCTACATTTTAAACTTTTGCCAAATTTCAAATGGGAGCTACGTGTTCTTCTGCTCCGTTCTATTTAAGACAAACACCTTTTGGTCCTTTTTATCTTTAATCTTTCTTGTGTGTTGGAAGTGTGTGTGCATGATGTCATCTCAAGTTTTTTTTAAGAAATATTTGATTGTCTTTACATTAAAATTCTATCACTCCCTTTGTTTTCATTTAAAAAACACACAAGGAGCTCTGTAAATACAATAGATTTTGTCCCCCTTCTTTTATTTCTAATTGCTTTATTGTGCTAAAAATAAATATAACAAAACACTTGCTAATTTAACATTTTTTACATGTACAATTCAGCAACATTGGTTACGTGCATCACGTTGAACAAAGATTACAGCCTAGAAAACGCTGTGGCGCAGTTCTACTCTGTCACATAGGGTCACCATGAGTCCTAACTGACTTGATGGCACCTAATGACAACAAAATACATTTAGACAATTGTTACTCATGATGACAGAAAACAGGACATGTGAAATTAGCCAGCAATGAGAAAATGAAAAAACTGTTACCACTATCCATTTGAAATTATTCCACCACTGTTAACAAACAGAAGCTTAGTGTCCCCTAAGCTAAGAATCCTCCTTTCTCCCTCCTTCCCACTCTTGATAACCACCAACAAACTTTGGTGTCTATACATTTGCCTATTTCATATAAATGGGATCATACAATATTTGCTCTTTTGTGACTGACTTTTTTCACCCAGCGTGATGTTTTCAGGGTTCATCCCTGTTGTAGCATGTATCAGGACTTCATTCCTCTTTAAGGCAGAGTAATATTCCACTGCATGTATGTATCATATTTTGTTTATCCATTCATCTACTGATGGACATTTAGGTTGTGTCCACTTTTTGATTATTGTGAACAGTGCTGCAGTAAAAATTGGTGTACAAGTATTTGTTTGCATTTCTACTTTCAATTCTTCTGGGTACATATGTAGGATTGGGATTGATGGGTCATAAGGTAGTTCTATGGTTAACTTTTTGAGGACACACATCGAAAGTAGCATTTTGCATTCCTACCAGCAAAGGATGAGAGTCCTGATTCCTCCACATTTTTGCCAACATCTGCTACTTTCCTTTCCTTTTTTTTTTTAAATCGTAGCCATTCTAATGGGTCTTCCTTTCTTTTAACATAGTTTTTTGTTTGTTTACATATACTTCTTAGTAAATACTTCCTTTAATTGTGTCCATTTCTTCTCGGAAAAATATGTTTTTGAATGGAACTTAAATGCTTACCATCATATGAGCAGCATCCCATGACTATGAGTGCCACAGCATCTTCTCATGCCTAAGCAGCATTCCCTGGGAATCTGTCTTTTCCATCACCGTGTGGTTTGGATACAGCCTGTTCACACAACTAGGCAATGTTAGTGAATATTGTGTTTGTGAGAATTGGGAGGAAGGTGTGGTATTTGCAAAAAAAAAAGTAGCTGTTGTATTATTTTGTTGCAGTGGGTTTAACATTACACGCATATAACAAGGTATGCCACTGAGTTGACTCCAGCTCATGGTGACCCCATATGAGTCAGAAATGACTTGACAGCTACGGGTTTTTGGTCTGGTATAGTATGTTTTAATTTACCTGGAACTCCCAGAGGATGTATATTTTTGATTCTGTGATGACACACATGATCTTTTGTGTTTCTGAGTGGGTCTCCTTTTATTATTTGCCAATGTGACCCATTGCTGTTGTCCAGTAAAGCTTGTGTACTTAAAAAAATGCACTATAACGTCTCCTCCATGACCGCTTCCAGAGGGGATCTGGCCACCATCTCCAAGTCTGGCTAAGGTCTCTGCACAACCCTCAGTGGCTCAGTTACTTTGGAGGCAAGTGGAAGCCTGCCCACAAAGGGCTGAGAACCAGGATTTGGCTGAGGGTCAGGAATTCTGATGCTATCAGTGCAGGGGCTGCCAGCCAGAGCCACAGGACCTTGCGGAGAGTGTGATTTTCTGGGAGGATGCAGAGGAAATTTAGCAAGCATTAAGGGAACAACTGGTGAGCAGTTCGTGACCTGTGGCCAGCATCAGCTTATTTGCATGGCTGATGGTTGAAATAGGATCCTACCTGTAGCTTCCCCTCAAGTGGCTCAGAGGCAAGCCCCTCCACAGTCTGTTGTATGTTGAAAGCTTCCAGGTCTCCCTGCATCCAGGATTGCTAGGACAACTACAAATTGGGTGGGCCAAGACTGAGGGCAACAAAGAAGGAAGGATTGAGCCAGAGAAAGGTGTCCCTGGGGCTTCTTTCTCTCACAGAAATCTGGAAAGTGCTATTCTGAACTCTATGCAAAAAGGCATTTTAGAATGTAGCTCTGGGTTTGGGTTGTGTGACTGTAGGTAAATTACTTAACTCCTCAGACTCTTAGATTCTTCATCTATAAAATGGGGATAATAATTGCATACACCTCGTAAGATTGTTGTAAGTTTTATATGACAGAATACATACATGGCACTTAGCACGGAGCCTACCACATACAAAAACAGTTATGCTTTTCATTTATTATTTTATTCTCTAAGACGTCACTATTTATGCAATTCAAATGATACACTAAAACTAATGGTTGAAGATACCGTCCCTTTTGTGCCTGGGGGACAAAGGCTACGAGTGTGTGTGTGTGTGTGTGTGTGTGTGTGTGTGTGTATGCTCATGTGCTGGTTCAAACCCACCCAGTGGCTCTGTAGGAGAAAGACTTGGTTATATGCTTCTGTAAAGATTACAGCCAAGAAACTGTATGGGGCAGTTCTACTTTGTTACATGGGGTCACTATGAGTCAGAATTAACTTGACAGCACCCAACAACAACACTATTGTGTTGAAGTTGTCAACGATTTCATTCTACTTGGATCAACAATTGATGTCCATGGTAGCAGCAGTCAAGAAATCAAACGACGTATTGCATTGGGAAAATCTGTTGCAAAAGACTTCTTTAAAGTTTTAGGAAGCAAAGATGTTACTCTGATGGCTAAGGTGTGCCTGACCCAAACCATGGTCTTTTTAATCGCCTCATGCGTGTGAAAGCAGGATAATGAAAAAAGAAGACCGAAGAAGAATTGGTACATTTGAATTGTGATGTTGGTGAAAAATATTGAATATATAGTGGATTTCTAGAAGAACAAACAAATCAGTCTTAGAAAAAATACAACCAGAATGCTCCCTAGAAGCAAAGATGGTGAGACTTTGTTTTACTTAGCCATCATGAAAGACCAAATACCAGAAAAGCACATCATGTTTGGTAAAGTAGAGGGTCTTCCAAAATGGAAGAAACCCTCAATGAGATGGATTGACACAAAAGCCACAACGGTGGACTCAGACATACCAATGATCATGAAGGTGGCACAGGATTGGGCAATGTTTTGTTCTGCTATCCATGGGGTCACCGTGAGTCAGAGCTGACTAGGTGGCAACTAACAACAACAGGGTCGTGTCTATTCTAACTATGCTAAAGAGGCAAGAAAAGCCTTTCAGACATTAACATATGCAATCCTGACTTATATCAAGCTCTGCTCATTCATTGAGCATTCACCCTATGTAGGTGTTATGGTAGATGCTGGCGATATACCAGAATTGGTAACTCAGTGGAGTTTAATATAACAGCTGGGTGGACACTCACTCACTCATTCATCTGACAAATAACTCATTCAGTGCCTATTTTGTGTGCAGCGTTGCACTGGGTGCTGTTTGGGATGCAAAGAAGAAACTAGGTTCTTTGCCCTTAAGAAATTTCTAACCTGCTAAGAAGAGGAGATGGTTATTGAAGTCTCCTTCGATAACAGTTTCAAGTGCCCTCTTGTTCAGGCTCTGTTTGCTCTACGTTTACTTGACTCATCAGTCAAGGAAATCACATAGGAAAGCCTGTTCCAAGGGTGACTTGACAGCTACCACATCAGAAACATAAGGTACTAGCAAATTTAAAATGGTAATCACTCTCCTTAAAATTGTTTTAAACAAGTGAGAATACATTTAAAAATGTAGTCAATTTCAGCAGGCCTGCTAAACCAAAGAAACAAACCCGTTGCCATCCAGTCAATTCTGACTCATGGCAACCCTACATGTTTCAAAGAAGAGTTGCACTCCATAGGATTTTCATTGACTGTAATCTTACAGAAGTAGATCGCCAGGCCTTTCTTTCGTGGTGCTGTTGGGTGGATTCGAACCTCCACTATCTCCATTAGTGACTGAGCTCAATTCGCTTGTGTTACCCAAGGAAGCCTTTGGCATGCCCTCTGGTCACCACCCACATTTCTTGTCTGATTTCTCTCCAGTTCTATCAAACAGGAATGACTGTCCTCATTCTATAAATGAGGAGTCTGATGTTCAGAAGGAATTGACATAACTTTTTCTAGGTAGCTCAGCACTTCATTGGCAGCAGTAAGGCCGGGGATGCAGGCAGCAGCAGTGAGGGGCTTCCAGGAGCCTGGCTTCTCACAGCCACGCTCAGAAAAAGTGATACTCCCTGACCGATCATATTCTTGTTTTTCCTACTTCTATCCGCAGCAGAAATTTTGAATCCCTTTTGTGCCATCACTCCTTGGTGGTCAATAACCTTTTCTAGGGTGGCTGTTTCACAGTTTCAGTCACCTCAGTCCCAGCTGCCTTCTTGGCTGTGGCTCGATAGATCATTTCTCTCTGTGCCTCATCCGTTTAGATAGTTTTTCTATCCCACTGGGTCTATTTTTTATTTTCCAAAAGTCCCGTGTGCTAGAATTTTAATACTGGAGTCTGTTTCCTGATTCGGTTGTGTCTTGGCTAGCCAATTATATTATGTTTCTTCTAAACACATGGCAGTGGTTTCATTCTCTTCCACATTTGGATGCTGTTTATGGCTTCTGTGAGGAAAAGGTTAGTTTCCCTTCTTGGTGTCTGATTTTCTTCTTTTAAGGCATGAACAGCTGACTTGGTTTTAGTCAGAGTCAGATGTCTTTGTGTTTTAGAGCCTCTGAATAATGCTCAGTAGTGCTTGACCAGTAATGTGGCAAGCAAGCTTTGCAGTGATTGCTTATATTTATGTTGGCTTTCAAGTCCTTTTGTGTAGACCTTGGTAAAAATCTCTCCGGTCTGCTCTTTTCCCTCCATTCCCATCGTTCTCTTCCCTAGTGAGACCTCTGTGCCTTGCTGATGCACATCCACAGTGCCTTATTAATGGTCTCTCTGTAATTTTCTCCCCAGGTCCTTACATCTCACCCACTTTTACCAGGCTAATCTTCCAGAAGCACAGCTCTGATTCTCTCACACATCTGCTCAAAAACTGCCTGGTAACTCCCCATTCCTTACAACATAAAGCCCAAACTCCTTATATAGATAAGTCTTCAAAGCTCTCAGTTCAACCTTGAGATTTCTATGAGATTTTATAAGACTCTAAGCCAAGCAGAATGTCTGGGAACTTCATCAAGTCCTGTAAGAAGTACTTTTCTTAACTGGTAGCTCCTCGCCACATATGGTTATAGTATTTGCTCAGAATATCTTCCTTCTTTCCCTTCATCTCTCCACAGCCTGGATGTCCTTCAAGGTTTGGCTCACTTTTATCCTCTCCTGCAGTCTCTCTGACTTATCCAGGTCACCCTTGATGCCTTTCTTATTTTAATCCCCAGTATAGTAACTGCAGCTATGTTTAGCAGTTAACTGGGCTCTAATCGTTTCATGCATGAGCCACAAATTCAATGTCTTTCCAGTTAGTACAATTGTGAAAGCTGAATTCAGATTATAAACTGGCTGGTTGATGCCTCAAGTTGAGACCTCAACTTCCCCTCCTTGGATTCTTGTTGTTTGGAGTCTAGTAAAAGACTACAGTTGGTGATATAGGCATCTCAGAAAAGTTTTATTCCCTCTTGGCCTGAGCTTGATCAAGGGATGCCTGTGCATTCATATATGACTCTGATCTTCACGTCTCCACCAACTCTTCCCCCAAATTGTGACTGCTCACTGGGTTCAAGGTTATACAATCCCCTCTCTACTCTACAGACTGAACTGAGTTTTGGGAAACACAATTCCTATTCCCGTGGGACTCCTGATTCACTGCCACTGCCATTGATCCCCTTTCTGGATATGCCCTTCACTCATAACATATGCTGGCATTTGTCTCACCATTTCCTTCAATTCTTAAGTGCTTCCTCCATTCTGTGGGCTTCAGGGTTCACACAGGTGAGGAATTCAACACTTTGGTCTCTCAGTTCCTTGCTCTTCTCATCTTTAGTTCTTTTCTCCTTCAAGTCACTTCATTTACCCTCTTTCATAGCTTCATCATGGACTTGGTCATATTCTGGAACTGCTTCACCTAGAAAGTCATCAAATTCACAGCTCTCGTTCTCTGACCACAATCTCTTCTCCTTCCAATTCCCTCACTCTCTTAGTCTCAATTTTCTAGTTATTTAACTGAGACTTTGTTATGGACTGAATCGTGTCCCCCCCAAATTATGTTGAAATTCTAACGCCTATACCTGTAAATATGACCCTATTTGGAAACAGGTTTTTTTGTTATGTTAACGAGATCCCGTAAACAGCATCATGATAAACAGTGAAGAAACTGAAGTGTCAAGGATTTCATTCTACTCTGATGAACAATCAATGCCCATGGAAGCAAAAGCCAAGATATAAAACAACTTAATTGTATTTGGGCAAATCTGTGGCAAAAGACCTCTTTAAAATCTTTATTAAAAAGCAAAGATGTCACTTTGATGACTAAGATGAACCTGACCCAAGCCATGGCATTTTAAGTTGCCTTACATGCATGTGAAAGCTGGACAATGAAAAAGAGAGACTGAGGAAGAACTGACACATTTAACTCATGCTATTAGACAAGAATACTGAATATGCCATAGACCTCCAGAAGAATGAACAGATCAGTTTTGGAGGAAGTACAGCCAGAATGCTTCTTAGAAGCAAGGATGGTGAGACTTCATCTTATTTGCTTTGGACACGTTATCAGGAGGGACCAATTGTTGGAGAATGACATCACGCTTGGTAAAGTAGAAGGTCAGTGAAAAAGAGGAAGACCTTCAATAAGATGGATTGATGCAGTAGCTGCTACAATGAGCTGAAACATAGTAATGAGTGTGAGGATGGTGCAGGACTAGGCAACATTGCATTATGTTATACATAAGGCTGACTTAACGGCACCTAACAACAACATCCACCAATGTAGGGTGAGTCCTAAAGCTAATAATTTCTGAGTTATAAAAAGAACATAATAAACACAGAGGCACACACAGGGGAAAGACAGGCACCAAAGAATGCCAAGGATTGTCAAAGAACACCAAAGAATTCCAAAGACCTCATGGGGCTCCTGCTAAAGTCATGTCCTGAATTTGGACTTCTAGCATCCTAAACTGTGAGAAAATAAATTCCTGCTCTTTAAAGCCACACACTTGTGATATTTGTGTTACTGCAGCTGTAGTGAACTAAGACAGACCTCCAATGTATTGACCCTCTTCTTCTATTCTATCTGCTGCTCTTGTCTTTGCTCTCATGCCTCTTTGCATAGATTCCATTGTCCATCACTTCAGCAACTCTCTGAACTTTAATTCCATAGCTCTACAGTCACACATAGGAGCCCTGGTGGTGTAGTGGTTAAGTGCTCAGCTGCTAACCCAAAGGTTGGTGGTTTGAATTTAACAGCCACTCCAAAGGAGAAAGATATGGCAGTCTGCTTCCATAAAGATTTACAGCCTTGGAAACCCTTAGAGACAGTTCTACTCTGTCCTACAGAGTTACGAAGAGTCAGAATCGACACGACAGCAATTTTTTTTTTTTTTTTAAGGTCAGACATATATCGCAAACCCTAACCCTGGGTGATTCCAACCATCTGCATTATCTGCACCCTATATGGTCACTATAGATGTTTACCTGTGTTTTATTGACTACACAAAGGCATAACACCGTGTAGATCATAATAAATTATAGATAACATTTTTAAGAGTGGTGTCTTAGTTATCTAGTGCTGCTATAACAGAAATACCACAACTGGATGGCTTTAACAAACAGAAGTTTATTCTTTCACAGTCTAGTAGGCTACAAGTCCAAATTCAGGGCATCATCTCCAGGGAAAGGCTTTCTCTTCTTTGTTGGCTCTGAAGGAAGGTCCATGTTGTCAACCTTCCCTGGTCAAGGCGCTTCTCAGTGCAGGGACCCCAGCTTCAAAGGAGTTGCTATTCTCCTGGCTCTTGTTTCTTGCTCCCCATGTCTCTTTGCTTGCTTCTCTCTTTTATATCTCAAAAGAGATTGGCTTAAAACATAACCTAATCTTGTAGTTTGAGCCCTGCCTCATTAACATAACTGCTGCTAATCCCACCTCATTAACATCATAGATGGCAAGATTTACAACACATAAGAAAATCACATCAGATGACAAAAAATGTGGACAATCACACAATACTGGGAATCATGGACTAGCCAAGTTGACACACATTTTTGGGGGCGACACAATTCAATCTATGACAAATGGGAATTTCAGAACACTTAATTGTGCTCATGAAGAACATGTACATAGACCAAGAGGCAGTCATTTGAACAGAACAAGGGTATACTGGGTGGTTTAAAGTCAGGAAAGATATTGTCAGGGTTGTATTCTTTCACTGTACTTACTCAATCTGTATACTGAGCAAATAATATGAGAAGCTGGACTTTATGAAGAAGAATGGGGTGTCAGGATTGGAGCAAGACTAATTAACAACTTGCTATATGCAAATGACACAACCTTGCTTGCCGAAAGTGCAGAGGATTTGAAGCACTTACGGATGATGATCAAAGACTGAAACCTTCAGTATGGATTACACCTCAACATAAAGAAAACAAAAATCTTCACAAATGAACCAATAAGCAACATCATGATAAATAGAGAAAATATCGAAGTTGTCAAGGATTTAATTTTACTTGGATCTACAATCACTGCTCATGCAAGCAGCAGTCAAGAAATCAGACGACTTATTGTATTTGGCAAATCTGCTGCAAAAGACCTCTTTTTAGTGTTAAAAAGTAAAGAAGTCACTTTGAGGACTAAGGTGCTCATGACCTAAGCCATTGTATTTTCAATCACCTCATATGCATGTGAAAGCTGGACAATGAATAAGGAAGACTGAAGAAAAACTGATGGATTTGAATTACGGTGTTGGCAAAGAATATTGAATATACCATGGACTTCCAGAAGAATGAATAAATCTGTCTTGAAAGAAGTATAGCCAGAATGTTCCTTAGAAATGAGGATGGCGAGACTTTGTCTCACGTACTTTGAACATGTTATCTGGAGGGACCAGTCCCTGTAGAAAGACATCTTACTTGGCAAAGTAGAGGGTCAGCGAAAAAGAGAAAGATGCTTGATAAGATAGTTTGACACAGTGGCTGTAACAGTGAGCTCAACATAGCAAAGCTTGTGAGGATGGTGCAGGACTGGGTGGTGTTTTGTTCTGTTGTACACAAAGTCTCTATGAGTTGGAACATGCTCAACAGTACCTGTCTTAGTCATCTAGTGCTGCTATAACAGAAATACCACAAGTGGATGGCTTTAACAAAGAGAAGTTTACTTCCCCACAGTAAAGTAGGCTAAAAGTCCAAATTCAGGGCATCAGCTCCAGGGGAAGGCTTTCTCTCTCTGTTGCCCTTCTTCTCAACAGTGTTCCCCCGGAATAAGAGCTTCTCCACGCAGGGACCCCAGCTCCAAAGGATGCACTCTGCTCCTGGCACTGCTTTCTTGGTGGTATGAGGTCCCCCTGTCTCTCTGCTCACTTCTCCCTTTTATATCTCAAGAGATTGCCTCAGGACACAATCCAATCTTGTAGAATGAGTCCTGCCTTACTAACACAACTGCTGCCCATCATCCCTCATTAACATCTTAGAGGAAGGATTTACAACATATAAGAAAATCACACTATACCAGGAATCATGGCCCCGCCAAACTGATATACACGTTTTTGGGGAGACCTAATTCAATCCATGACAGTCCTTAACAACAATAACTACATAAAGTTGCTGTGAGTCCGAATCGACTTGATGACACCTAACAACAAGGCAGGCTGCTAAATGCCATTGAAGGAAAATCAATTCCAGCCTGCAGATCAAGGCCACTATAAATTAACACATGTGAACCTCAACAGAGGCCGCAATCCTGCCCAGCAATCCATGCTGCATCACTTTTCAGGTTTCTTTTTTGCTCTCCAGCACATATTCTGAACATTCTTCTCTCAAATCTCAACATCCCCCTGAACTCTCTTATGCTTAGCACATTGAAAAGCGAATCATAGGAGACCTCTCTCCATTCTCTACTATGAAACCTATAAACGGAGTGCATCCTTGACCTTCCTTTCTTCATTCCACTCTTCTCATGTGGATCTTCTGGCCCTCTCGGGATCTTCTTGTTTCATTTATTCCTCCTCTGATGGTTTCCTCAGCCTCTTCTTTTCTAGACTGGTACTAACATATATTTTTCTTTCCCATCATTAAAAAAGAAAACAAATTCTTCCTTAACCACCTTATGTCCCACTCTACCTACCACCATAGCTCCTCTTTCCAGAGATATGGAAGCAGAATGCTTGGTTTGCTTAAGGAACTGGAAGAAGTTCAATATGTATCAGGCATATGATGCTGGGGGATGGGAGTGGGAGACAAGCCTAATAAATATTGGTTAAATTGAGTTGAATGAACAGAGGTTTATTAAGTACTTATTCAACAATGTATTTAAATATAGATATATACCAATAATCCGAAGGTGCTGCAGGACCAGGCACCACTTCATTCTGTTATACTTAAGGTCACCATAAGTTGGAGCTGACTCAATGACAAATAACAACAACAAACATTTTGTTAAGTAAATATGTCAAGGATTTAGTAGCTATACAGAAACATGACACATGTCTGTATGTTCAGGAACTTATGATCTAGTTATAAAAAGAAGTTACTGACACTTGTAGAATAAATGACTAGTGTAACGCAGTACAGGCTAGATGCAAACCAAACTGGACAGACAGGCTTGGGACAATCCCACATGACTATAATGGTCCTGAAACATCTTCTCAAGGTGAATTGGGATGTATGGGAGGGTTTGTCAGGTAGAGGAAAGGGAGTGTGCAACTGCATGGACATGGTGAGCTTGTTTGGGGAACTGTGGGTTGGTCAGTTTGACTACAGTGTGGCTGGGTGGCTTTTAGGCCCATTGTAGACAGGCAGGGGTGGGTTGTGGAGGTTAGAAGAATCCTGGCAAAATGGCAAATGCACAAGCATTGGAGTGAAGCTGCTTTTATCTTAAGTTTCAGCTATGCCACTTACCAGCTGGTGACTTTGGCTGAGTTTTTCACTTTGGAGGATGGGAGCTGTATAGTCATGTTCAGTCTCTATCCTCTGTTCCCAGTGTCCAGCACTATAGTGTTAATGAATGTAAAGAATGGTCTCTAATGTCACATCACTGTTTGGGCTCCTAATTCCACCCTTTCTTAGCTGTGTGACCTGACACAAATTATTAACCTGTCTAAGATTTAGTTTCTTCTCCATAACATGAGTAATAATAGTACTTCTTTATAGGGTGGAAGGATGAAATTAGATAATGTATATAAGGCATTAGCACAGTACCTGAAACAATAAATGCTAGTTACTGATATTATGGTTCAGTGGTAGAATTCTTGCCTTTTATGCGGGAGACCCAGGTTCCCTTCGTGGTCAATGCACCTCATGCACAGCCACCACCCGTCTGTCAGTAGAAGCTTGCAAGTTGTTATAATGGTAAACGGTTTCAGCAGTTTCCGGACTAAGATGGACTAGGAAGGAGGTTCTGGTGATCTATTCCAAAAATCAGTCAATGAAAATCCAAGGGATCACAACAATTCAATCTGCAAGTGATCGTGGGGATGGTGCAGTGTTTTGTGTGCATGGGGTCACCATGAGTAGGGGGTCAACTCAATAGTAGCTGGCAACGACAATATTGATATTAAGTTTTATTTCAAGACTCTATAATCCTATTTTTTCACCAAGTGATAATATCTTTTCTATAACACAGCTGTCATAAGCCCTACCTATCTCTAGGAATTTTGAAGACAAAAGCTTTCACAACTGAATTGTTCGCTACGTAGTAGGTTCTCAACAGACATTCTCCTTTTCATCTTGCTTCTCCTATCATTTTTTGCAGCTTAGCCAAAATTAGACTCGTGTAGGTGGCAGTCCCTTGCAGTGGGCCCCTCCATCAAAAACATATTTCTCCATTTCTCCTTTTGGAGGGTCCCTGCTGTTCTTGCTCTTGCTTTCTTCTTTTCCTTTTCTGCCTTGTCTGAGCACTAGGCCTCAAGTGGGGTCTTGCCTTCAGCTGCTCTCTGGGCTCTAAGATTACTGTTTTCATTTCCCCGACTGCTCAGTGACCGCAATGTGGCACTCAGAGTGAGGGAACCCAGGAGAGGGTGTGCCCAGCAGGGATCCCATTAAATACCGAGCAGTCATGCAGGCAGGAGGTCTGGCTCCTTCCCGCCTGCTCTCCCTGCCCCACCTCCCAAATATGATCATAACAGCACAGGGCTATAAAGTTGCTTTTCATAGCACACACTGCCCGGCTCCCTAACAAGGTTCTGACTGTCAAGAAGAAAAGGAGGACATTGTAAGGAGGGGATTAAAGGAAGGAGGGGTGAAGAGAGGCAGTGTGAGGAAGTAGAGAGATTCCAGCCCCTGAAGCAGGACCCAGGGATTCGTGTTGGATTCTGCTATCAGCTCATCCTCTCATTTGAAGCAAGACCCTCCCTCTTGGGCCTCAGTTTCTCCCATTTGTAAAACAAGTGTCTTAGTTTCCTAGTGCTGCTCTAACACAAATACCACAAGTGGATGACTTTAAAGAACAGAAATTAATTTTCTCATATTTAGGAGGCTAGAAGTCTGAATTCAGGGAACTGACTCCAGGGGAAGTCTCTCTCTCTGTCAGCTCTGGGGGAAGATTCTTGTCTCAGCTTCTGTAGCCCCAGCATTCCTTGGTTCCTTGGAGATCTTCACGTGGCATCTGTCTTCCCCCCATTTCTGCTTGCTTCTGTGTCCAATCTGCTCTTTTTATAACTCAGAAGTGATTAGGTTTAGGAATACCTTATATTGATGTGTCTTCATTAACATAACAAACAAAACCCAATTCCCAAATGGGATTGCATCCACAGGTATAGGGATTAGGATTCCAACACATATTTGGAAGGAGCTCAATACACCTCAGCATAAAGAAAACAAAAATTCTCACAACTGGACCAATAAGCAACATGATAAACAGAAAATACTGAAGTTGTCAAGGATTTCATTTTACTTGCATTCACAATCAACGCCCATGGGAGCAGCAGTCAAGAAATCAAATGATGCCTTGAGTTGGGCAAACTTGTTGCAAAAGAACTCTTTAAATTGTTAAAAAGCAAATACGTCACTTTGAGGACTACGGTGCTCCTGACCAGAGCCATAGTATTTTCAATTGCCTCATACGCATGCTAAAGCTCCACAATGAATGAGAAAGACTGAATAAGAATTGATGCCTTTGAATTATGGTGTTGGCAAAGAATATTGAATATGCATGGACTGCCAGAAGAACAAACAAATCTGTCTGGGTGAGATTTCATCTCACATACTTTGGCTGTTAACCAGAGGGATCAGTTCCTGGAGAAGAACATCGTGCTTGGTAGAGTAGAAGTTCAACAAAAAAGAGGAAGACTCTCAGTGAGACGTATTGACACAGTGGCTGCAACAATGGGCTCAAACATAGCAAAAATTGTGATGGTGCAGGACCAGGCAGAGTTTGGTTCTGTTGTACCTAGGGTTGTTATGAGTCAGAACCAACTTGACTGCACCTAACAACAACAACAATAATTTAATCTCTAACAATAAGCTTGTAGATCTAAATTGTTTTAATGCTCCTTCCAGCCCCTGGATGCTGGACAATGCTGTTTGACACCAAGCAGAACAGTAGCATGTGCGTGTCTGCCTACTTTATGACCTGCTGCTTAGAGGTAATTTTGCTTTTAATAACCTGCCTGGAATTTGGGGTCTGGAGTGGTGACATCAAGCCATGGATTTTGACCAGAGACATCATGGGTCATCTCAGCCTGCCTTAGATGCTGTCTAAACACTCAGATTGTTTTTGTGACTTCTTCACTCCATATCTCCAGCCTTGCACAGAGAGCCTAGCGTTAGGTACTTAATAAATATTTGTTGAAATAATGAATGCGTGCATAGGGCAGGTTAGTGTTAGGTTCTTTCTCATGATTTGTTATTCGTTAGTTCATTATTTATTGAGTGCTTATTATATACAATGGCCTGGAGATATATTAGAGAACAAAACAGAGCAAGAACCTGTCCTCATGTAACTTATATTTTAATAGGAAGAGACAGAAAAAATATATATGAAAGAATCAATATATGTCAGATGGTGATAAGTGCTAAAAGAAAATAAAAGCAGGGTAAGGAGGTAGGGAGTAAAAAGGGGCAGAGTGATATTTTATATACAGAGTAGGACCTTATATAAAGAGGAACAGGATTTCAAATCCTCATGCTATCCAGCCTTTCTGGAACCATTGGGGGTGAATGAACACTCAAAACTGTTGCCCTGAGATAATCTTTGAACCTTAAACCAAAAATATTCCCTGAAGTCTTCTTTAAACCAAATAGTAGTTTAGCTTAATTATTAAAGAATGTCTGCCTTGAGCATTGTGCTCTTTTAAAGAACTATCTATATGGGATCAAGCTGACAATAGCAACTTGAAAGGTTAGATGGGAAACTTAGGGGGCAGTGAGTTTAATTTAATGAGGTAGGAACAATTAGGAAAAGCAGAGTGAGAATGCTTGCATAACTTGAAGAACGTAATCAATGTCACTGAATTTTACCTGAAGAAATTGTTGAATTGATATACATTTTGCTGTGTATATTTTCAACAACAACAACAAAAATAGGATAAATTATTAAAAAACAAAAAGAGTTCAACCCCCTGAGAAGGTGAAATCTGAGCAGAGGCCTAAAAGAAGTGAAAGAGCAGCCAAGGGGATATTTGAGGGAATAGCCTGCCAGGCAGAAATGATGGTAAGTAGAAAGGCCCTGAGGCAGAGCCTGCTTAGTGCATGTAAGAAACAGCATGGAAGTCTGTGTGGTTGGAGGAGAGTGAGCAAGGTGGAGACCTACAGATGATGAGGTCGGAGAGAAGGAGCAGATCCGGATTATAGTAAAGATTTGACCTTAACTCTGAGGAAGAATTGGCATCCAGGGGAGGGCTTGGAGGAGAAGGGACAGGACATGTTACATTTTAAAAGCTGCACTTTGGCTGTGAGAATTGGCTGAAGTGAGGCAAGGATAGAAGCAGAAATCAACTAGGAGGCTAATGAAAAAATCAGGGAAATGCCACTGAGTTAGACCATAATAGTGAGATAGAGTAAGAAGGGATGAGATTTGGGATAGATATCCAAGATACAGCCAACAAAATTTCCCCTAGAATGGGATGTATGGTGTGAGTGGGAGAAAAGTGTCAGGAAGACTCCACGGTGTTTAACCTGAGCAAGAAGGATGGAGAAAGGGAAGACTGGATGGGTCTGGTTTTTAGGGGAAGTTCAGAGTTTGTGTTTAGACATGTTAAGTTGGTGATGCCTATTGTACAGGGAAGCTGTCAAGTAGTTACGTATAAGGTGCTAGAGTTTAGTTTAGGAGAGAGGTTTGAACTAGAGACATGAGTTTGGGACTTGTCAGCATCTAGATGCCATTTAAACCATGGAAGAGGATGAAATCACCATGGAGTGAGAGTAAATAGAAAAGAGAAGAGGTCCAAGGATTGAGCTAGAGGTCAAGCTAATGTTTAAAAGTTAGGAAGATGAGGAGGTGCCAGCAGAAGAGACAGAGGGATGGTCAGTGAGATGAAAGGAGAATCTAGAAAGAGTGGTGCTATAGAAGCTGAGGACAATGTTTCAAGAATGGAGTGATCAACTGTAGCAAATGGATTAAAAAGGTGAAGACTGAAAATTAACCATTGGGTTTAGCAGCAGGAGGGTCACTGATTACGTTTTTCAAAGCCAATTTTGGTGAAGTGATAGGGACAAAAGCCTAACTGGAGGGAGTTAAAGAGGGGTTGGGAGGAATTGAAGAAGAGGTACTAAGTAAAAAAAAATTATTTTGAAGAATTTTACTATTAAAAATAAAAGTTGCTGTTGATTTGATTCCAGTCATGGTGACCCCATGTGTGCCAGAGTAGAACTGTGTTCCACAGGGTTTTCAATGGTTGATTTTCAAATGTAGATCGCCAGGTATTCTTCACAGCGTGCCTATGGGCAGACTCAAATCAACAACCTTTCAGTTAGCAGCTGAGTATGTTTAACAGTCTGCACCTCCAGGGACTCCTTTGCTACAAAGTAGAACAGAAAAATGAGGCAGCAGCTGGAGAGGACATCTGGTCAAGTGAGGTTTTTTTGTTTGTTTTTATGCTAGTGGAGATGTCACAGCATGCTGGTAAGACTGTGGGGATGATCTGACAGAAAGGAGAAATAATGATGATGCAGGAGAGAGAGGTAAATCACTGGAGTGAAGGGATAGGATTCGATGCACCAATAGCATGCTTTACCCTAGCTAGGAGTATGGCCAAGTCATCCAGGTCATTGCTAACTGATTGCATGGATGAATAAATAAATGAATAGCTAGCTGCCAATGAGCTGGCTCAGAACCAGATGGAACTAGAGATATATGCTCATCTGCCTGCTCCTACTTACTGCTGGGACTTCAAATACAAATTTCTCTGTTTGACTTTCAAGGTTCTCCATATTCTATCCCATTCGAAACTATCCTATCTTGTTTCCTATTATTTCCAAATGCAGATTCTTCACCTGACAGGTTGGGCTCCTAGCTGTCCCATCAAAACACCATGCTCACTCCCAACTCTTGGCCTTAGCTCAGGAATTTCCTCCTGCTAGAATGGCCTATTGTAACCTCACTCAGCCATTTCTCTCCTGTCCTACAAGGTCAAGACAAGTCAGACTCATCAACAAAATCTTTCCTGATGTTAAAACTTACCCTTCTTGGATTTTCCACAGCTCTTAAGGAATGTATCACACACTTTACAATGAATTATATCTTGTCTTTTATTATTAGTTATTTTAGAAAGATGATTAACCTTGCTTTTCCAAATAATACTGAGTTTTTTGAAGGAGGGGGTGTGTTTTCTACCTTGTGTGCTGCATTTCCTGCAATCTCTCTCCCTTTGCCTAGCTCAGCATCCTGCTGTCTTTCTCTAACTGTAGGCTGTTTCAGCTGCTTCTATTAGCTCTTTGTCCTCTGATTATCCTGAACCTGCTGATTTTCTCTGCTTCTTGGCTTCTATGCCATTATAGTGTCCTGGTTCTCTTTCTATCTCTTCCTGTCTAGCCCCTCTTCCTTCTTCTTGAGAATGGGGTTAACACAGTTTAGTTCAGGATCCTCTTCTATTAGCTCTGTACTTTCCCAGAATGTCTCATTGTTGTTGTTGTTAGGTGCCATTGAGTCAGTTCCGACTCATAGTGACCTGCTGTATAACAGAATGAAACTGCTGGGTCCTGTGCCATCCTCACAATAGTGTGTATATTTGAGCCTATTGTTGCAGCCACAATGTCAGTCCATCTCATTGAGAGTCTTCTTCTTTTTTGCTGACCCTCTGCTTTACCAAGTGTGATGTCCTTCTCCAGGGACTCTCCTTCTCCTTCTCCAGGTCTATCTTAGTCTTCTAGAGCCATATAACAGAAACAGGTGGTAACAAGTGGATGACTTTAAGAAACAGAAGTTTATTCTCTCACAGTTTAGGAGGCTAGAAGTCTGAATTTAGGGTGCCAGCTCCCGGGGAAGGCTTTCTCTCTGTTGGCTCTGGAGGAAGGACCTTGTCATCAATCTTCCCTGGTCGAGAAGCTTCTCAGTGCAGGGACCCCAGGTCCAAAGGATGCTCTTGTTTCTTGGTGGTATGAGGTCTCCCACTCTCTGCTCACTTCCCTTTCCTTGTATCACTTGTAAGATAAAAGACGATGAAGGCGACACCCCAGGGGAACTCCCTTTACATCTGATCAGGGATGTGACATGAGTAAGGGTGTTACATCCCACCCTAATCCTCTTTAATATAATCTAATCTTGTGTCATTAACCACGGGCAGAGATTAGGATTTACAATACAGAGGAAAATTACATCAATCACAAAATTGAGGACAGCCACACAATACTGGGAATCATGGCCTATCCAAGTGGACACATATTTTGGGGGGACACAATTCAATCCATGACAAGTTCCCTCATTATAACATGCTTAAAGTAAGTGAGACAAAGTCTCACTATCGTCACTTCTAAGGAGCATTCTAGCTGTACTTTCTCCAAGACAGATTTGTTCGTTCTTCTGGCAGTCCGTGGTATATTCAATATTCTTCACCAACATCATAATTCAAATGCATCAATTCTTCTTTGGTCCTTACCAAAAAACCAAACCCATTGCCGATGAGTCGATTCTGACTCTCTGCTCCTTAGCCATTCTAAAATCTTTGCCAATCACTTTTATGTGGCAACTTCAAGATTTATCTTTCAGTTTTCCTACTTCTCACAGACTAGAGTTACTTGTATAACTATATACTGAACATTTCCACATGGATGACATACATGCGTCTTTCAATCCAACATGTTTGGAAAGAACATATTTCTTTTGATATTAGTTCTCCATGTGGAGTCTACTATTTCTATTAATGATGCTAGACTAAAACTTCTGTTGGCTTATGGGGTAAACTTCAAACTCTTGGTCATGCTATATAAGAACCTGCATGATATGGGCTTCACATATTGCTCTGGTTTTATATTCCTGACCATACAACTTACATTCCAACTATATTTAGCTTCTCCAAGTTTGCAGACTACGACATTCAAGTTCATGTCTCTAGGTTCTTGCATATGTGTTCCTTCTGCCTGGATGCTGTTCCTTCCTTGTCTACCTACTGAAACTTCTAGACCCAGCTCCAAGATTACCTTATCTCTGGGGTTTGTCCTGACTTTCCAGAGCTGGGCAGTCTCACATTCATCTTCACTTTGTGTGCTGTTACATACTGATTATAATACACATCATTTTATATTGTCTTTATTTACTTGTATGACTGTCTCTCTATATTGAATGTGAATGCTTTTCTGCTTCTATTTTCTGCTATAGAACAGTATCTGGAACATAACACATGCTCAGTAAATGTGTTTTGAATGAATCAATAAGTGAATGAATGAATTCTTCCAATCCAACAGACTTCAAACTTCAGGTTCAAATTTTACTTTCCCTTGTCCTTTGCCCTCTGTCACTTCTGTCCTTTTATTTTTCATCATATTGAAAATGTCCAATCCAGTTCTTTGCTCTCATGCTTGGACAATTTCAGCAAAATACCGGTACTTTGCTCCCACGTTATTGTTCTTCTTTCCTGTCTGTACGTGGCATAATCCTTTGATTATACCAGTGCCAAGCTCAAAATCCATGCAGGCTCCTCTTCATTTACAGAACAAGGTCCTTGGCCCTGCCTTTAAGGTCTTCTATGATTTGGAAGAAAGCTACATCATCTCCTTCTAGTTCCCTCCATGAAGTATGGAATAATACTTATGTCTCAGTCACCAATCACTTTCCTCTACCCCTATAGCACTTACTGTAAAATATCCAAATATTTATTGGGCATATACCATTAGAAATTTTACTCTTTTATTTTTATTGTATATCCTCCAAACAGCATTTTGAATTGGGTGCTATTCTCCCAGTTTTTAGATGAGGAATCTAAGAATCTAATTCTCAGAGAATTAAAGTGACTTGTCCAGGATTGTACCCATTTTACAATTTCTACCTGGCACCTTTTGGGATATACACACACACACACACACACACACACACACACACACACACACACATATGTTATATAAATGTATAATCTACTTTGTCGTTGTTAGCTTCTGTCAAGTTGATTCTGACTCATGGCAACTCCATGTATGTCAGCGTAGAACTGTGCTCCATAGGCTTTTCAATGGCTGATTTTTCAGAAGTAGATTGCCAGGCCTTTCTTCCAAGGCACCTCTGGGTGGACTTGAACCTCCAACCTTTCTGTTAGCAGCTGAATATATTAACTGTTTGCATCACCCAGGGACATAACCTACTTACCCACCTTATTTTAAGTTCTTTGAGTACAGCTATCATTATTAACTAACTTAATCCTAACTGATTTGGGGAAGAAAGGTTAAGTGTTCACCACAGTGGCACAGTGGTTAAATGCTCACCTGCTAACTGAAAAGTCAGCAGTTTGAACCTACCAGCAGCTCCACAGGAGAAGGATGTGACAATTTGCTTCTACAAAGATTACAGTCTAGGAAACCCTTATGGGGCAGTTCTACTCTGTCCTGTAGGGTCACTATGAGTCAGAATCCACTCAACAACAATGGGTTTGGTTTTTGGTTTTACTAACTTACAGAGTTTGAGAAGCTAGCAGGTCATTCTTTGGGAGAGCTAATTAGCAGCAAGTTCAAAATGCTACATCTTTAAAGCAGTCTTTAAAATTCTGTGCAAAATTAAAGTATAAGGCAAGGTCTTGAAATAACTGTGGTGTCTCTATTACGGTTGCTGGCCCATCTTGCTACTCCTCATTAATTGCTCCTCATTTCCCATGACCTTGGGCTTTTATATACTTTCTCAGGTGGTGCGACCAGATGATTTATCAACTTGATTATCCCTCTTAACATTTGGGATTTATTAAGTGCAGGCCAGTCTTTCAGCTACAGTTTAATTGTGTTAACTGCAAATGCAATTAATTGTGTCACCTTTGGGAAAGAATTTCACAGCTACGTTTGGGGGAGGGTGGTGAGTCCTTATTAAAGCAGTACGTGCTGAAATTCTCGAGAGAAAACCCAGAACCTATGATTTATGTGAGGCTTGGCTATATCCACCTTTTTTTGTCCCCCACCCCACCCCTTTGCTTTTCTTCAGGGCAACTAGTAGCTGCTTACTTGTTGCAATTCAATTTTGGGATATTAGCAAATGAGGGTCATTTTATTTTCTATAATACCAGCTGTCAAAATGAATGCCCCATGTCTCCTGCCAAACATAGCGGTGAGATTTGCTGGCGCTCAGCGCTTTTCAGTATCTCTGTATTGCAGCTCCCTGACCAATGGCTGGTCTCCTCCTGAAGGGGTCAATGTCCTTCCCTGCTCCCAGCGTTCCTTCTCCTGCCTGTAGTCACTCTGGGTCTGCACATCATAAATCGCTTTAACCTCTTTATAAAACAAGGTCAAATTGTGCTGTGACTTTTAAAAAAGGATTTAAAAGTCTCTATTTCCCTGTACTTCTCACGGTAGACCTTATGGCCAAAGAAAGGACAGTAAGAGGGTGTATGGAGGGTGGTGTTGGGGGAGGGGTGAGCCAGCAAAGAGAGGAAGGGGAGGAAGGAGGGAGAAAGTCCCCTTGCTTGGGCCAAGGAATCTTTGCAATGTTTGAGTGGGCTTCTGTGCTATAAACATTCGGGACATTTAACATATCAAATGCAAATAGAAATGACACGCACAGGGCTCACTTCTAAGGCAGCCTTGTGCAGATTTGGGAATCCTCCATCCCTGTGGTTTTCCGAAATATTTTAAGTATATATTCCCGATTAAGCGCCCTTTTTTCCTCTCCCTGGCATGGCCTTGCAGCCTGAATCTGTCTGGCTGGGCCTGGAGGCTTAGGTCCTATCAGCAAAATCAAAGGCCAGCCCAAGCCCCAGAGTCACTTAGCATTTTCTGTGGCACAATTAAGCATGTGCAGCATGCCACAGCCACACAGGCGCTGTTTATTCAGTGCAAGTGCTCTGTAATTTATTTAAAATAATCCGTCTTTCACAAATAAAGGGGCCATTGACACCCCCCGCAACCCACCCCACCACAGGCATCGGCTGAAAGGCCCCCTCTTGATGGTCTGTTTTCCTGGTCAGAGCTAAATACCTGACAAAAGTGATTCAGGTTTTTCTTTCTTTCTTTTTTATTTTTATTTTTTTACTTTTTTCTCTCCCTTTTTTTTTTAAATGAGATTTTACTAAACCTGCTTGTTTTCTTTTACTCCAATAATCAGCCCAGCACCCCCTCCTACTTTTTTTTTTTTTTCTGTTTTAAATAAAAAAACACAGTTTGGCCATTAAAAATGATTAATGCCAGTCAATTTGATAATCATGGAACTGGAGGTGCCAGCCATTTTGGGATTTAGGGCCTCCTTGGAATCAGCTTCTTTATGGCCCTTGGCTAATGAGAAATCACATTAGGCTTTTTACTGTATATGAATCGATCAGCTGAAAATGAGATTATGTACATGGTGCAACTCAGGCGACAAAGAGCCCTTTCTTTTCCAACACTTCCCGGTGCCGCTTGGGCTTGAAATTGTTCTTTTCTCCTGGTTTTTCAGAAAACTATTGGAGGAGCCCAATAAGGGCTTATGTATGAAAATCTCCCACACAAACAAACAAAATACGAGGAGAAGATGATGAGGACTGGCTTTGGGGTCTGTGGTTTTGACAGGTTTCTTGAGGACGCAGGGACAGGACTTGGGAGTTAGATTTACCTGAGTGGGAAGCTGGTCTCAGCCACTTAACTTGCTCTGTGACTAGGAGCTAACCACTTAACCTGTCTGAGCTTTAGTTTCCCTATCTGTACAAAGCGATGATAACACATACCTTAGAGGGTTATTAGGATTAAATGAGAGAATGTGTATAAAACATTTAGCCCCCTCTCCCTCCGTTGTTCCCTCTCTCCTTTTCCTTTTCTCCCTCACTCATTTCCTTCCTTCATCCCTCCCTCCTTTTCTCCCTCCCATCTTTGCAAATGAATAACAGCTAATGTCCAAAGATTGGAATAGATGGTGGCAACAGCCGCATTCTACCTTGGAAATAACCACTAGTTCAGGCTGAGGCTAGAGAGGCCTCATACCTATACGTTAGAGTCGGCAGACTATGGTCTGCTGTCTGTTTGTATAGCCCATGAGCTGAGAAGATTTTTTACATTTTTAAATAGTTAAAAAACCCCAAAGAACAATACATTTTCAAAGATGAAATACATAAAATCTTATTACAGATCAGCATTAACAGATGAACATTTGTAGTCAATTTTGATCATGGGGAATATTAACTTTGAACTCCAGTTAGGCAAAATGTTATCCCTCAAAAACACATTTTTCTCATAAGTAGACTGTATTACAAAAGAAGTACTCAATTTTTGTTATATTTTGAATTTTGTCAACAAAACGTGTGGAAATTTGTTTTCTCTTTTGTTATCCCTTTCGTTACTACCTTTTTTCTCCTTAATTTTTTTTTTATAGCATGTATTTTTAGTATTGGAATGCATGCTTACTAACTGAGTGTGTTTAAATTTTTGGTTGGTAATATGGACCAATAAGCAACATCATGATAAATGGAGAAAATATCGAAACTGTCAAGGATTTCACTTTACTTGGAGCCACAATCAATGCCTATGGAAGCAACAGTCTAAAAATCAAATGACATATTGCATTGGGCAAATCTACTGCAAAAGACCTCTTTAAAGTGTTAAAAAGCAAAGATGTTACTTTAAGGACTAAGGTAAACCTGACCCAAGCCGTGTTATTTTCAATGGCCTCATACGCGTGCAAAAACTGGACAAAGAATAAGGAAGACCGAAGAAGAATTGATGCCTTTGAATTACGGTGTTGGCAAAGAATGTTGAATATACCATGGACTGCCAGAAAAACGAACAAATTTGTCTTGGAAGAAGCACAGCCAGAATGCTCTTTAGACACAAGGATGGCGAGACTTTGTCTCACATACTTTGGACATGTTGTCAGGAGGGATCAGTCCCTGGAGAAGGACATCATACTGGTAGAGTAGATGGTCAGTGAAAAAGAGGAAGACCCTCAACGAGATGGACTGACATAGTGGCTGCTACAATGGGCTGAAGCATAATAAAGATTGTGAAGATGGTGCAAGAGCAGGCAGTGTTTTGTTCTGTTGTACATAGGGTCACTATGAGTCGGAATTGACTCGACGGAACTTAACAACAACAATATGGATTTTGAGAAATATGATCTGGTAGTATAAGCCACCAATGAGTTGAGTGGAACAACATACCAATGAGAGCTAGATAAGTAGTTTATTGCGGGTGTCTTTCCATCAAGTTACACGGGGAACCTCTGGGTTTTCAAATATGACACAGAAAAACCAAAACAAACTCATCAGAGCTCCCTAACTGTCACACAGGAAAGCCATAATCATGCTTGCAAGCCTTATCTCACAGCAATAAAGGGAAAAAAAGGCAAAAGTTTACAAACTAACACATTCAGGAAGCATCACCTAATGGAATACTCAACCTACAGAACAATGAGCCTCCAACTCTAGTCTTCTGAGTTTCACATGTTTCGAAAGGGAGCCACCTTGAAGCTAAATGCGTTAGAACTGGAATAAATCCTTACCTCTGAGGTCCGGAGGCATAAAAAGTGGTTGGCATACTGTTTATGCCAGTGGTAACGAAAGATAATCTGTTACTGTAAATTCGATTCCAACTCATAGAGACCCTATATGATAGAGCAGAACTTTCCCATTGGGTTTCCAAGGCTATGATCTTTATGGAAGCAGACTGCCACATCTGTCTCCTGCTGAGTGGCTAGTGGGTTCAAACTGCCGACCTTTTGGCTAGCAGCTGAGTGCTTAACCACTGTGCAACCAGTAGCCACTTAATATCCTTGATTTTGCACCTAGGCCCACAGTGCTTACAGTATTTACTATCTGGTCATTTATAGAAGAAGTTTGATGACCCATACTACAGTGAATTCCTCTGCTTAGTTGGACGACAGATATCCCACTTTTTTTTTTTTTTGGAATTAAGTTATTAGTGTGTGTGTGTAAGAGTGTGTGTTGGGGGGGGGCGATGTAGGGTTCCAACCTTAAATACAAAGTTGAAAAGACATATTTATATGCCGAGTGTACTGACCTCTGTCATTACTTCATGCTTTTCCAGCCCCCTAAATACAAATCTGAAGTGGTTCTTCACAGGAGACAGAAATTGAGACTATAATGAGAGGAAATGAGTAACCAATAAGTAATCCTGCCCTTTTTGATTCCTTGACCCTTCCTTCCAATAGGTAAAATTTTTTGGAAATTTATTATCTGCTCACAGTACAAAGTCATTTACTTGCTTTTCCCTCTGCAATGTAAGCTTGAGGAGCAGGAATTGTGTGCTGTTCACTACTGCTTTTTTGGAGCTCGGGATACTGTCTGGCACCATAGTGTATATTTGATAAAACATATGCTAAGTTATATCATTGATTCTCCCCCTAAGACACACATACAGCCCTGGTGGCACAGTGGTTAAGAGCTACAGCATGCTATGGCTGCTACCCAAAAAGATTAGCAGTTCAAATCCACCAGCCGCTCCTTGGAAACCCTATGGGGCTGTTCTACTCTGTCCTGTAGAGTCGCTATGAGTTGGAAGTGACTTTACAGCAACAAGTATATAAGCACACATGTACGCACACACATACACACACATGAGCATGTCTTTTCCAGGTTAGGATACTGAGGTTTAGCCTTGTCTATTTCTCCTCATCTAAGAAAGAAGATTAGATGTGCGAAGACCCAGAGTTAGAAAACCAAAAGAGAAGAACACACTTGACATTTCTCAAGCTGAAAGAACAAAAGAAAAAATTTAAGCCTTGAGTTGCAATTTTGAAGGGTTCTATGGGCAAACTATGGAATGATGCAGGAAACATCAAAAACAAATGGAAGCAATACACAGAGTGGCTGTACCAAAAATAATTGGTCAATGTTCAACCATTTCAGGAGGTAACATATGATCAAGAACTGGTGATACTGAAGGAAGAGATCCAAGCTGCACTGGAGGCATTGGTGAAAAACAAGGCTCTAGGAATTGATGGAATACCAACTGAGATGTTTCAACAAAGTGATGCAGAGCTGGAGGTGCTCACTTGTCTATGCCAAGAAATTTGGAAGACAGCTACCTGGCCAACTAACTGGAAGAGATTCTTATTTGTGCCCATTCCAAAGAAAGGTGATCCAACAGAATATGAAAATTATCCAACAATATCATTAATATCACACACAAATAAAGTTTTGCTGAAGATCATTAAAAAATGGTTGCAACAGTACATTCACAGGGAACTGCCAGAAATTCAAGCCGGATTCAGAAGAGGATGTGGAACGAGGGATATCATTGCTGATGTCAGACGGATCTTGGCTGAAAGCAGAGAATGCCAGAAAGATGTTTACGTTTGTTTTCATTGACTGTGCAAAGGCATTTGACTGTGTGGATCATATCAACTTATAGATAACATTGGGAAGAATGGGAATTCCAAAACAATTGTACTCACGAGGAATCTGCACATAGACCAAGAAGAAGTTGTTCAAATGGAGCAAGAGATACTGCATGGTTTAAAATCAAGAAAGGTGTGTGTCAGGGTTGTATCTTTTCACTATACTTATTTAATCTTTACGCTGAGTAAAGAATTCAAGAAACTGGACTATATGAAGAAGAATGTGGCATCAGGGAGAAGAATGTGGAGATATGCAGATGACACAATCTTGCTTGCTGAAAGCAAAGAGAATTTGAAGCATTTTCTGATGAAGATCAAAGATTACAGGCTTCAGTATGGATTATACTTCAACATAAAGGAAAAAAATCCTTACAACTGGATTAATAAGCAACATTATGATAAATGGAGAAAAGATTGATGTTGTCAAGGATTTCATTTTACTTGGATCAAGATCAACGCCTATGGAAGCAGCAGCCAAGAAATCAGTCAACACATTACATTGGGCAAATCTGCTGCAAAAGACCTCTTTAAAGTGTTAAAAAGCAAAGATGTCACTTTAAGGACTAAGATGTGCCTGACCCAAGCCATGGTATTTTCAATCACCTCATATGCATGTGAATGCTGGGCAATGAATAAGGAAGACTGAAGAGGAATTGATGCCTTTGAATTACGGTGTTGGCAAAGAATATTGAATATACCATGGACTTCCAGAAGAACAAACACATCTGTCTTGGAAGAAATACAGCCAGATTGCTCCTTGGAAGGAAGGATGGTGAACTTCATCTCACATACTTTGGACATGTTATCTGCAGGGACCAGTCCCTGGTGAAGGACATCATGCTTGATGAAGCAGAGGGTCAGCAAAAAAGGGGAAGTTTCTCAATAAGATGGATTGACACAGTGACTGCAACAATGGGCTCAAACATAACTATTACTGTGACGATGGTGCAGGACCAGGCAGTGTTTCTTTCTGTTGTACATAGGGTCACTACAAGTTGGAACTGACTTATCAGCATCTAACAGCTACAAGAAAGGAAGGACTGCCAGAGTCTTTCTTATAAGCCAGAATGGCGAGACTTTGATTCGCTTACTTTGGACGTGTCATCAGGAAACAATCAGTTTCTAGAAAAGGACATCATGTTTGGTAAAGTAGAGGGTCAGTGAGAAAGAAGAGAACCCTCCATGAGATGGACTGACATATTAACTGCAACAATGGGCTCAAACATACAAACAATTGTGAGGAAGGTGCAGGACTGGGCAATGCTATACATAAGGTCTCTATGAGTCAAAGCTGACTTTATGGCAACTAACAACAGCAATGAGAAAGGGGATGAGCCAGTATTTCAACTGGAAAGACTGGCCCTGGAGGTTAGAGGCTTTGCCAATACCCTGCTTTCTTGATCATGCATAATGGGCTACTGCTCACTATGGAAATGGAGTGGAAAAAGGGGAAGGATGCTTGTTTTCACTGAGGCTCATTATGTCCCCCTGTGATTTCCATGCATTCTACACATAAAGAAACTGAAGCTCTGATAAGTGTGAAAGAGCTCCATTTGGCAATGTAGCTGGGCTAGAATGCCCGTTTGTTTAAGCCCTTAAGAAACAAGTGGCCACTTCAGTGGAGATCGGTGTCCCTTGCTCCAGGTGGTAAGGGCCAACTGTAAGTGGATCCCTCTCACTTCTTTTCTTCCACTTTTCTCCCCTGGTTAGTGGTAGAATTGTTGCCTTCCATAGGGTAGATCTTGGTACGATTCTTAGCAAATGCACACATGCATGGCCACCACCCATCTGTCAGTGGAGACTTGTGTGCTGCTATGAAGCTGAACAAGTTTCAGCGGAGCTTCCAGACTAAGATGAGGCAGAAGAAAGGCCTGGCAATCTACTTCTGAAAATCAATCAGTGAAAAACCCTATGGATCACAATGGTCCGATCTGCAACCAGTCATGGGATGATACAGGATTGGGCAGCATTTCATTTTGTTGTGCAAGGGGTCACCATGAGTCAATGACCAACTCAAAGGTAGGTAGCAATCACAACAACTCCATTTCTAATACTGCACCAGCTTCTCAGATTCTGGCCCTGGGGAACTTGCTGGGGAAAGAGTTTGGAATGAGGAGCTGGAAGAAAGAGTTTGTAGTCTTAACTCTGACGCATCCTATCTGGGGAAACTTGGGTGACTCTGTATCGGTGTCAGCCTCGGTTCACTCTTTCCTGATATTGTGGTAAGAATCCTTGCCCTGACCCCTTGCAGGCTGTCAGGCTGGGCCTTGCACAGCAGTCAGATAATGGAGGTGGACACTCTTTATAAAGCAGCACTGTACATACAGATGCGCAGACATACATACATGCATGCATGCACTCACGCAGGCATGCACTCACATGCATACATGCACTCATGAGGTAACAACTTTTGTTTTTAAGATTCTGTCCCCTGTGGTTTCCCAACGAAGAGTAGCTCTGGGTTCTATGGGGAAGTGGACAATAAAATCTACTACTTATGGGCATTTATTATGTGCCTGATATTTCACATACAAGATTGATACAGTAATCCTATGGGAGGAGACCACCCACATTTTACAGGTGAAGATACTGATCTCTGAAGGTTAAAGGACCTGCCTGGGTCACACAGCTAGTTAATGAAGGAGTCAGAATTTGGACCCAGGTCTATCTGACCCCAAAGATGACATTCTTATTAGGCAACACACTGACTTCCTGGTTTGTTGCCGACACTGTCCTACCCATTTTGGTCCCTGCTGTCAAGAACTCCGGTCTCCAGGATTCTGTAGCTCTTCTGCACCTATGCCACCAGGACCCAGTTTGTTGCTATGCAATAGCTGATTAATCAGACATGTGAGTCAGTACCCAAACCCTCTTCCCATTGAGGAGTGAAGTTCTATGACTCCTCCCCTTAAACCTGGGTGGAACTTTGGGATGCTTCAAACAATAGAGTATGGCAAGATTCATGCTATATGACTTTCAAGGCGAAATCATAGAAGTACCATGCATGTCCACCTTACTCTCTTTGGGCATTTACTCTTCCTTCATGCTTCAAGGAAGCCTAAGCTAGCCCACACAGAGACCACATGGAGAGGCCACATTAAGTGTTCTGGCTGTCAGCCCAGTTGAGGTCCCAACTGAGAGCAAGCATCAAATGTCAGACATGTATGAAAATACCTCCAGATAATTCCAGCCCCTGGCTCTCGAGTCACACCCAGCCTTTGCATCTTCCTGTCTAAGGGAATCTGAGATAAACAATCACTGCTGGGCCTTATCTGAGATGTTGATGCACAGACTCTGTGAGCATAGTAAAGTGGTATGCCATTAAGTTAGGGGTAATTTGTATACAGCAATAGTACCTGGTACAGATTTTGGTACATGGAAGTAGGGTGCTATAATAACAAAGCATAAAACATGCGGTATTGGCTTTGGGACTAGGTGAGAGAGTAGACTGTTGCAGACTATATTTTCCAAAAATGGTCACAACATTTTCTCTTATGACGTAGTGACCTTGATAATCCTTCTGTTCAGTGGTGAGGTCTCTGTCCCTTCCTCTTGAACCTGGGTGGAACTTTGTAACTACTTTGAGTGATAGAGTATGGTGGAAATGATGATATGTGACTTCTAAGGCAAGATCATAAAAAATATTTACTTCACCTTGTTCTCTTGGGATGCTTGCTTTTGGAACCTAGCCTCCATGCTGCAAGAAGCTGAAGAGTATGTCAAATGACTCCAGCCCCTGCTGCTAAGCCACTCCCCAGCCTTTGAGTCTTCCCAGTTGAGTTACCTAGCATCTTAAGTTATCTAGTGCTGCTATAACAGAAATACCACAAGTGGGTAACTTTAACAAATAGAAATTTATTTTCTTACAGTTTAGGGGGGTCCGAATTCAGGGTGCCAGCTCTAGGGGAAGGTTTTCTCTCTCTGCCTTCTCTGAGGAAGGTCCTTGTCTCTTTGAGCTTCTGCTCCTGGGCGATCTTCATGTGCCTTGTCAATTCTCTTCCCCTATTTCTGCTTCTTTTACTTGCTTGTTTAATCTCTTTTATATCTCTAAAGAGATTGACTCAAAAACATAGTACAAAAACTCTGTCTTATTAACATAACAAAGATAACCCATTCCCAAATGGGAATATAACCAGAGGTATAGAGGTTAGGATTTACAACACATATTTTGGAGGGAAACAATTCAATCCATAACAGGCTCCAAACATCACAGAACAAAGATGACCCTTCCCTGCTTTATCCTCTCTTCAATCCTGATCCATAGAATCTGGGAGCATTATAAAATGGTTGTTTTATACTCTTAAATTTGGGATGACTTTATGCAACAATCTATAACTGAAATACTCAGATACCCTCCTTCCAGACTCCCAAATGGTTGACTTTCCAATATCATTGAGGTCTCTGCTCCAAAGTCCCCTTCTCAGAGAAGTCTCCATGACCACATTATCTAAAATTAGAGACCATGACATTCTCTAACTTCTTACCTCTCCCTATTTTTGTTCTAGCTTTGTTGTTGCTCAGTACCATTGAGCTGATTTTTTTTTTAACTCATAGTTACCCAGTGTGGCAGAGTAGAACTGCCCCACAGGGTTTTCTAGGCAGTAATCTTTACGGCAAGGAGCCCTGGTGGTGTAGTGGTTAAAGCGCTCAGCTGCTAACTAAAAGTTGTTGGTTCAAACCCACCAGCCACTCTGTGGAAGAAACATGTGGCAATCTGCTTCCATAAAGATTTTATAGCCTTGGTGGCCTCCACCAGACTGAGTCCTGTACAGCTAGATGGTGCCCAGCTACCACCACTGCCTGCTGTGACCAGGATCACAACAGAGGGTCCTGGACAGAGCTGGAGAAGCATGTAGAACAAAATTCTAACTCACAAAAAAAAGGCAAGATTTACTGGCCTGACACAGACTGGAGAAACCCCGAGAGTATGGCCTCCGGACACCTTTTAGCTCAGTGGTGAAGTCACTCCTGAGGTCCACCATTCAGCTGGGGATTGGACAGCCCCATAAAACAAAATGGGACTAATGAGGCATAGCAGTCCAGGGACAAGGACTAGAAGGCAGGAGGGGGCAGGACAGCTGGTAATAGGGAACCCAAGTTTGAGAAAGGACAATGTTGACATGTCGTGGGGTTAACCGTTGTCATAGGGCAATATGTGTACTAACTGTTTAATGAGAAAATATTCTGTTCTGTAAACATTCATCTAAAGTACAAAAAAAGAAAGAATTATCTATGTGAGATCAAATTGACAACAGCAACTCAGAAGGTTTGATGGAAAGCCTAAGGGGCAGTGAGTTGAAGATAATGGTGATGGAGTAATTTGGAAAAGGATAGTGAGAATAGCAGCACAACTGGAAAAACGTAATCGATATCACTGAATTGTACATGTAGAAATTTTTGAAATGGTGTATCTTTGGCTATGTCTATTTTCACCAAAAAAGAAAAAAGTTCCTCCAAGTTCGAGAAGGGAGAGTGATGACATGTTGTGGGTTTGTTAACCCATGTCATAAAACAATATGCTTACTGACTGTGTAATGAGAAACTATTTGTTCTGTAAACTTTAACCTAAAGTACAATAAAAAAAAAATTAAAAAAAAAAAAGATTTATAGCCTTGGAAACCCTATGGGGGCAGTTCTACTCCATCCTATAATCTTGCTATGAGTTGGAATCGACCCGATGGCAATGGGAATCTTTAACGCAGCAGATGACCAGGTTTTTTTCCCGAACTGCCACTGGGTGGCTTCACACCGCCAACCTTTTGGTCAGCAGCTGAGTGCTTAACTGTTGCATCACCAGGGCTCCTTAACCTTGCCTTACAGTGAGATTATGTTACATGTTAATTTGTTAACAAATGTAGTTGGATTAAGTCTTGGGGGCTGTGGTTGCAAGTTGCCGTTCAGTCCGTTTCAATTCATGGTGACCCTGTGTGTCTTGAGAATAAGAATCAGAAAAACTCTTGGTCACTGCTATAGCCTCAGTGCCTCATTGCCTGGCACTTAGTGTTTGCTGAATAAATGTATAAATGATGTCATCAAAGTGACATCAAAGTGATGACATCACCCAGACTCATGCTTTTAAATACTATCTCTGTTGAGAATCCCAATTTATATCATTAGCCAAGACCATTCCTCTGAATTGTAAGACAAAATTTCAAATTGTCTGCTCTACATACCTCTGTTTGGCTGCCTGAAATGCATTTGTGGAGGATTAGATTATCATTCAACAAATAGTCACACTCCTCTCCCCCTTGGGGTGAAGTATACCCTGCTGTCCCACTTACATTGGGCTTGGCCATGTGACTTGCTCTGACAAATGGAGTATGGGTGGAATTGTTGGTGGGCCACTTCCAAGTGAAGCTTTAAGAGACATGACAGGTGTCCATCAGTCCTCTTTATGCTCTTGTCTTTCCCTAGGAGCATATCCTTCAGCCAGTATCCCAGAATGAGACACAGATGGAGAAGACCTGAACTCAACCTGCATCCTGAAGCAGAGATCCAGAGCTGACCTACACACCATGAGTGAAAAATAAATGTATGTTTTTGTAGCCCCTGAGATTGTGGGGTTGTTTTTATGCAGCACTATGGATATTTTTAGTTGTTATTGCCTGTGTTCTCCACCAGTGTGTAAGTACCATGAAGGTAGGGACCAGAAAGTCTTGTTCATTGACCCCAAACCAGCTGACATCACATTCTGACTCATGGAGACCCCGTGTAGCAGATTGTCAAGCTTTTCTTCCAAGGCACCTCTGGGTGGGCTTGAATCAACAACATTTCAGTTAGCAACCAAGTATGTTAATCATTTACACTATCCAGGGATTCCTTATTCATTGCTGGCTATATCAAATTTATTTGATATAGATATATAAATATATAATTAATATACAAATATTGTATATTTACACATGATACATCATGGGGTCCAGTCGATTCCAACTCATAGCCACCCTATAGAACAGAGTAGAACTACCCCATTGGGTTTCCAAGGAGAGACTGGTGGATTCGAACTGTTGGCCTTTTCGTTAGCAGCCAAGCTCTTAACCACTGCACCACTAGGGCTCCATATAAATATAAGTAATATATAAATATTTATTTATGTAAATAATATAAATATAAATAATACAGATCTGTTTAGGGCCTCAAATGGTGCCTGGCACATGGATTTTGTTGAATGAGTGAATATATGATTGAACGAATTCATTCCCTCGGTCATCTCATCAAGTTGATGGTTTCACTTAGTCTTAATGTTTTAAGTACCTTTTATATGCTGATGAATCCCAAATTTATATATATAGCCCAAATCTTTCCTGGGAACCACAAACTCATATATTCAACTGGCTAGCTGATATTTCCAGCTAGTTGTTTTACAGGTACCTTAAGCTTGATATATACAAAATCAGATTCCTGATCTTCTTTCCTTCTCCTCCCCTCCCAAGCCAGCTCCTTTAGGAGCGTTCCCACTGGAGTTCGTAGAAGTTCCATCATCTCAGTTAAGTGAACCAATTAAACTTGGGAGTCATAGTTTACAGCTCTCTTACTTCTGTCAACATACAATTCATTAGGCAATCCCATAGGCTCTACTTTCAAAATATATCCAGAATCTGACCATTTTGTACCACTTTCACCATCATCTCTCTCCAGGATTATCACAATAACCTCCTAATTTATCTTCTTCATCCCACCCTTGAGGACTTACTGACTGTTCTCAATATAGCAGCCAGAGAGATTATGCTTATATCAGAGCATGTCACTTCTTTCTCTGCTCAAACCTCCTCAATGATTCCTATCTCATTCAGGGTAAAACTAACACTCTTTGCAATGGCCCATGAGGCTCCCCATGATCTTACTCCTCATTTCTTCTTTGACCTCATCTTCTATTCTCTCCTTTGCTCATTCTCTTTCAGCTTCTGGTCAGTTCACTGCTCCTGAAACACATCAAGCACATCCATCTAGGAGCCTTGGCTCTCATTGCCTAAAATATTCTTCCTCGAAAAATACACAGCTGCTCTCTCAACTTCTTCAAATCTTTTCTCTTATATCACCTTCTCGGTGAGATGTTCCCTGGCCATTGTTTAAAATTGTGCTGCCCTCCTGTGTTACCTTGTCCTATTGCTTTCTTTCTTTGCTATCACTCATCATCAAGTAGCAGACTTCTTTGGATTATTGTCTGTGTTCACAATTAGAATACAAGTTTTGTGCAGGCTGAGATTTTTATCTGCTTTGTTCACTGCTCTATTTCAGTGCTTACAGTGCTTTGATGGCTAAAGCATTCAGTAAATATGTTAATAATTAACATATGAGCCCATGGCATTCCCTTGGGGACAGTGACTGGTGCAGAGGTTCATCACCTAATTTGACCCCATCACACCGAAGAGGAAAATATATTCAGCGTGACCATTTGCTGTGATTTGCTTGGAGATGTCCTAGTTTATGCCTTATCACTGGTTTAACTATTAATTAGTGGTCTTGTTCACTCTCAAAGATGTTCTCTTTTAAATGGCCACCCTACTCCTATTCCATGCTGGGGAGAGAGGTTTCCCTTTCCTCTTTTGTTGGACACAAATAAGGAAACATGTTGTGGCAGGTTTTTGGCAGCTGTTTTGTGACCAAGAGGGAAACTAAGCCTAGGGTGTAGCCAAGGTAATGGATGGCATAGAAGAGAGAAGAAAAGTCTCTGAGGGTCCTGCTGATATGGCTTAGCCACTAAGTCCACCACACTAAAGCTTGCCCAGGTATGGACTTCCAGTTGTTGGAGAGAATACCTTTGCATGTTGTTTGGGCCAGTTTGCATTTGGGTGTCTGTTATTCAAGGTTGAGATTTTCATCTGACAGATAACTCAGCATAATCTATAGCACACTGTCAGGTTACTACAGGTAGTAAGGAGTTGTGAATGTAGAGAATGTGATAGGCAGCTTCTAAAATGAATTCCAATGATCCCCTTTTCTTCATACTCATGCCCTTGTGTAATCCCCTCCTTCTGAGTGTGGGCTGGACTTAGTGACTTGCTTCTAATGAATAGAACATAGTAGAAGTGATGGATGCCACTTGTGAGATTAGACAATAAGAAGACTGCATTATCCATCTTGGTTTTTTGATCTGTCTCTCTCTCTCTCCTTGCCCTGGGAGATGCAAGCTCCAATGTTGTGAGTAACCCTAAGGATAGGCCCATGTGGTAATGAGCTTCTGGTGAAAAGCCAGGGCTAGAGACCACATGGAAGCAGATCTTCTCCCAGTAGAGCCCTGAGATACCTACAGCCCATTTTGTCATCTTAGCTGCAGCCTGTGAGGGATCCTGAGCCAGATGACCCAGATGAGCCATGCCCAGATTCCTGACTCACAGAAACTGTTATAATAAATGTTATTTTAAATTTCTGCGTTTTGGAGTAATTTGTTATGCAGCAATAGAAAACTAATACAAGAAATGAGCTAAGCATCTCTTTTTTTTTGTCCATTCAGAAAGCCCTGACTTGGCTCACTTTCATGCTTAGATGCATTTGAAGGAGGAGGGTATCATCTGGGGAAATATGTGACGACCATAACAATGTGTGTCAAACCTGTTTCATTCATCATGACACCAGAATATTCAAGTAAAAGGGATAATGGACCTAAGTTCTAGGGGTTTGAGAGATATTCTCCTGATACAAAGGAGACCTGGTGGCACAATGGTTCAGCAGTCATCTGCTAACCAAAAGGTTGTCAGTTTGACCCTACACAGCAACTCTGCAGGAGAAAGACCTGGTGATCTGCTCCAGTAAAGATTACAGCCTAGAAAATCCTTTGGGGGCAGTTCTACTCTGTCTTATGTGGTCACTATGAGTTGAAAATTGACTCAACGGCACCTAACCACAACAATTCTAATAAAATGAAGCTGTCAATTGCAGGAGAAACTCTCAAATTCTGTCTGGCTGCAGAATTGGAGAATGTGGCTAGGTGACTAGAGGGTGGAAGGTGAGGAATTATGGTGTCCATAAATACAGCAACGACATTCACTTTGTGCAGTTGTGACCTCCAGCTAAGAGAAAGAATAGTTGTTGATTAAGCCAGTAAGTTCTGGAATCAAACAGGAGAGTGTAGAAGTTAAGAGCATAAACACTGGAACCAAACTGTCTGTGTCCAAATTCTGGCTGTGCCATTTACAAGCTGTATAAACTTGTGCAGGTTACTCCATACCTCAGTTTTCTCATCTATAAAATGGAGATAATAATAGAGTTATTTTGAAGATTAAGCAAAGTATTATATGAACCATGCTAAGAACAGCATCTGGCTTATGTTGTTGTTAGGTGCCATTGAGTCGGTTCCAACTCATAGTGACCCTATGTACAACAGAACCAAACACTGCTCGGTCCTGTGCCATCCTCACAATCATTGTTGTTGCAGCCGCTGTGTCATTCCATCCCATTGAGGGTCTTCCTCTTTTCTCTGACCCTCTACTTTACCAAGCACGTTGTCTTTCTTCAGGGATTGGTCCCTCCTGATAACATGTCCAAAACGAAACAAAGTATCACCATCCTTGCTACTAAGGAGCATTCTGGCTTAACTCATCCAAGACAAATTTGTTCATTATTCTGGCAGTCTATGGTATTTTCAATATTTTTCACCAACACCATAATTCAAATGCATCAATTCTTCTTTGGTCTTCCTTACTCATTGTCCTGCTTTCACATGTATATAAGGTGATTGAAAATACCATGGATTGGGTCAGGTGCGCCTTAGTCCTCAAAGTGACATCTTGCTTTTTAACATTTTAAAGAGGTCTTTTGCAGCAGATTTGCCCAATGCAATATGTCGTTTGATTTCCTGACTGCTGCTTCCATGGATGTTGCTTGTGGGTCGAAGTAAAATAAAATTCTAGACAACGTCAATCTTTTCTCCATTTATCATGATATTGCTTATTGGTCTAGTTGTGGAGATTTTTGTTTTCTTTATGTTGAGGTGAAATCCATAGTGAATGCTGTGGTCTTTGATCTTCATCAATAAGTGCTTCAATTCCCCTTTGCTTTCGGTAAGCAAGGTTGTGCCATCTGCATATTGCAGGTTGCTAATGAGCCTTCCTCTAATCCTGATGCCCCATTCTTCTTCACACAGTCCAGCTTCTCGGATTATTTTCTCAGCATGCAGATTGAATAAGTACGATGAAAGGATACAACCTGGATGCACACCTTTCCAGATTTTAAACCCTGCAGTATCTCCTTGTTCTGTTTCAATGACTTCCTCTTGGTCTATGTACAGGTTCCAATAAGCACAATTAAATGTCCTGGAATTTCCATTCTTTGCAATGTTATCCATAATTTATTATGATCCACATAGTCAAATGCCTTTGTATAGTCAATAAAACACAGTAAACATCTTCCTTGTATTCTCTGCTTTCAGTCAACGTCCATCTGACATTAGCAATGATATCCCTCACTACATGTTCTCTTCTGAATCTGACTTGAATTTCTGGCAGTTCCTTGTTGATGCACCTCTGCAACCATTTTAAATTGTCTTTAGCAAAATTTTACTTGAGTGTGATATTAATGATACTGTTCGATAATTTCCACATTCTGTTGGGTCACCTTTCTTTGGAATGGGCATAAATATGGATCTCTTCTATTTGGTTGGCCAGGTAGCTGTCTTCAAAATTTCTTGGCGTAGAAGAGTGAGCACTTCCAGTGCTGCGTCCATTTGTTGAAACATCTCAGTTGGTATTCCGGCATTTCCTGGAGGCTTGTTTTTCACCAATGCCTTCAGTGCTACTTGGACTTCGTCCAACAATAGACTTTAGAATCAGTTTTATTGGAATACATATATTCTAAGAAGGTAGATGCCATAGCCCATGTCACATGACACTTTTTTTTCTCTCTGTCATGACTTGTTTCAGTTTAAAAAATCTTGGTGAGGGGCCATATGTTGTAATGAAAAAGCTGAGACTCTGCATTCAGTTAGAGTTAGATTTGATTTTCTTTCTTACCCAATATTATTTGGGGAGTCTTACAGAGTTACTTGCCTTCCTGACCCTCAGTTTTTCCTCATCTATAATATAGTGATTAAAGTTCCTGGGTGGCACAAACAGTTAAACACTTGACTACTAGTTGAAAGGTTAGTGGTTTGAACTCATCCAGAGGAAGACAAGCCTGGCGATCTCCTTCTGAAGGGTCACAGCCTTTAAACCCTGTGGAGTGTTCTACTATGCACACATGGGGTTGCTATGAGTCGGAATCTACTCCATGGCAACCGACAACAATAATAATCCCTCTTTCATAGAGTTTTCAGGATGATAGAAAGAAGTAAGGTCTATGGGCATACCTATCCAAGTGATCTTCAAGGACTTCATTTTACTTGGATCCACAGTCAACATCCATGGAAGCAGCAGTCAAGAAATCAAAAGGGTCATTGCATTGGGCAAATCTGCTACAAAAGACCTCTTTAAAGGGCTGAAAAGCAAAGATGTCACCTTGAAGACTAACGTGCACCTGACCCAAGCCATAAAGTTTTCAATTGTCTCCTATGCATGTGAAAGCTGGATGATGAATAAATAAGACCGAAAAAGAACTGATGTCTTTGAATTGTGATGTTGCAGAAGAATATCGAATATACCGTGGGCTGTCAAAAGAACAAACAAATCTGTCTTGGAAGAAGTACAACCAGAATGCTCCTTAGAAGCAAGGATGACGAGACTACGTTTCACATACTTTGAACATGTTGTCAGGAGGGATTTGTCCCTGGATAAGAACATCATGCTTGGTAAAGTAGAGGGTCAGCAAAAAAGAGGAAGACCCTCAATGAGGTGGATGGACACAGTGGCTGCAACAATGGTTAAGCATAACAACAATTGTGAGGATGGCACGGTACCAGGCAGTGTTTCATTCTGTCATGCATGGGGTCACTATGAGTTGGAACTGACTCAGTGTCACCTAACAACAACAACTTCCAAGTGATGGCCACAAGGTTAGTAGTAACTAATGCTTATTTCCTTCTTTCCATAGACATCTTCAATTGTCCATTTCCACCACCTTCTCTTCTTCCTCATGTAGTACCATAATCCTTTTAAGGATTTGTAAATTCTGCCAGTTAATTAGTTTCATGCAGTGTTGCTAGGTGGCTTAATTCCTTTTCCTGGCACCCTTGGGACTATATGAAATACAAGATGAACATTTTTACCATGAAGTTGTATTGAGGAATTTCTTGAACAGAAATGTCATGTACCATCTGTATCAAAATTAAGTACATAGCTTGTATATAGACACAGAATTCCTGGGTGACCTAATTCTGTAAAATCTGCTCACTTTTCTCAACTAAGACTCTCGGAGATGTGAGATGGTTCCTGATGTTGATCTCCTGCTTCTCTACTCTCAGAGAATGTTGCCCAATGAAAGGACTTTGGTGTCTCCAGAGCCCACATTTGCAGGGGACTGAGATCATGGGCTCAGAAACACTGTCTGGAATCAAATGCCAGCTCCAATACCAACTAGGGTAAGTTACTAAAACTGTGCCTCAGTGTCTCCTCTGTAAAATGGTTGCATTAGCCAGGATAATTAATGCCAGCTGCTATATGAGAGGACTACAAATCTCAGTGGGCTGATGCAAATACACTTTATTTCTTTCTCACTTGACTCTCTGATGAAGGAGAATGCAGATTATATATGACCATCACTGAGGAGCTACACCTGGAAATGGCATTCATCCCTTCTGCCTAATTTTCATTAACCAGATCCAGGCATAAGGTAAGGAGCCCCAGGGGTGCAATTGTTAAGCGCTCGGCTGCTAACTGAAAGGTTGTTGGTTCAAATCCACCTGGTGATCTGCTTCCATAAAGATTACAGACAAGAAAACCCTATGGGTCAATTATACTCTGTCATATGGGGTTGCTATGAGTAAGAATTGACTTGATGGCACCCAACAGCAACAACAAGCATAGGGTCCTACTCTGAATCAAGGAGGAGTGAAGATGGGAAAAGTGGCCTTCTTATGTGTGTAGGAGGAAAAGGCAACAGTGAGATGAAAACTCATGACTCTGTCTCTGCTACAATCAAGTACTAGTCTTTCCTAGGGTTATTGTGATGATTAAATGAATGTTGTTGTGTGATGTTGAGTCTATTCCTACTCATAGCTACCCTATAAGACAGAGTAGAACTGCCCCATAGGCTGTAATCTTTACTAGAGCAGATCTCCAGGTCTTTTCTCCCAAGGAATGGCTGGTGGGTTCCAACTGCCAATCTTTCAGTTAGCAGCTGAGTGCTTAACCTTTGAGCCACCAAGACCTTTTGATTAAATGAGTAAATCCATGAAAATCACTTGGAACTTGGGCATAGGCAGCACCTGTGTCTTGTGCATTGTGAGCCCTTGATGTGTAATCTACCATTCTTATACTTGCTTTTAAGAGTAGCATCATCATCAGACTATGTCTCAGGCTCCTTCCCCAGGCACACTGATTGCAGGGAATCCCAGAGGAGGTAGGAATCAGTCTTCTTGGAACTAGGGTCTCAGGCCACTGCCAGATTGTTACCACCTTTTGTTAATGTAGTGTACCTCTTGCCATTGAGTGGGTCTCCTCAATTCGTTTTGGACATCTGGAAGCTCCAAGTTGACCTCTTGCTGACTTTACAGTGACAGAGACTGAAAGAGGAACTTCATTAGGTTTTAGGGAAGAGGAATCAGTGATTTAAACCTTCCCCATCCTTTTGCTTACTTGAGGGTTATTTCTCATCTCATTTGGCATTTGGGTTCTCTGATCTCCGCTGAATCTGCCAAGAAGTTTTAGGTCACTCAGGCTGTTCAATCATTCAGAAAGTAGTTACTGGGTGTCTGTTATGCACTAGGCAATGTTGGGAAATATACCAGTGAACAATAGATACAAAAAACTCCATCCTCATGGAGTTTGCATTCTAGTGTTTGTGTCTGTGTCAGAGTAGGGGGACAACAATAAACATAAACCGGGTAATGATAGATAGTTATGAGTGTATGGAAAAAAGTAAACATCGTAGGTGAGATAAGATGTGCTAGGTTGGCTAGGGGTGGAGAGAGCTGTGACGGACACATCTTGTGCCTACCTGGCACCTTCTCATCTCTCCTTATTATTCCACCTTGATTCAGCTGGGGCTTCTCTGCCTGCTACCTGGGATACCTGCTGGACACCACTCCGCCAGTCATGCTGATGAAGGCACATGTGAATATGAATGTGCAATGGTGTATTAAGCATCTCACACAGAAACCCTTGCCCAGTGGAGGGTAGAACCCAATGATAACATACCCGTCTTCTGTTCTTTGGGAAACAGCTCTGAGACCCGTTCTACCCAGCTGCTCAGAGGGGTCCTAGTGGGATCCACTGTGGTACCTGTATCCCTATTGCACTCCTTTCAGCCCCTACCCACCCATCCACCCCAAGAAAAGTCCTTGAGATCACTTATGCAAATAAACTTCCTGCAAGCAAGCCCCTGTCTCAGGTTCTGCTCTTTGGGGAGCCCTTGCTAAGTCAGCTCAGTTTCTTATCTGTAAAATGGAAATAATAAGTACACTTTCCTCATAGGTCTGAACACCAAGTTAATATAGCCAAATTTAGAACAGTGCCAGATGCAAGGTAAACCCTCATTAAGTATTAGTTATTGTGATAATAGAGTCCCTGGTTGGTGCTTGCTGCTAACTGAAAGGTTAGTGGTTCAAGTCCACCCAGAGGCACCTCGGAAGAAAGGACTGGTGATCTACTTCTGAAAAATCAGCCATGGAAAACCCTATGGAGCACAGTTCTACTCTGATACACATGAGGTCACTATGAGTTGAAATCAACTCAGTGGCAACTGGGTACTTGTTATTATGATAATAATCCATTGTATCTGTGTGTCTGTTGCCACTTATAAAGCATGTCCATATACATTATTTCATTTTAGCTTCACATTAGCCCTGCAAAATAGGTAGTGATAATTGTTCCTATTTTACAGGTCAAGAAACTGAAAAGTAGCATGGTGAAGGGACTTTGCCAAGGTATGTGGTTGGGCAGCAGAAAATTCAGGCCTTGTAGATGCTCATGTCCATATGACACAGGGCTGAAATGAATCTAATGTCCCCACTGAACAGGTTCCAAGAGGGTAAGTGACTTTCCAGAGTCACACAGCTCTTCAGTGGACATCCTGGGGATGAGCTTCTGGGCCTCCAGGCTCCTAATACAGTGCTCTGTTCGGGTGGAGAATAATGAAGGAAGGAGCATGCTGTCACTGGGTTTTAGTTGAGTGCTTAGATCAAGGATAATTGTCTTGCTCTCCAATTGTCTTGCCTCAGTTTACATTGCTGTTATTCTTCCCCTTGTTACTATTACTGAGCAATGTATTCAAACTTTTATAAAAGAAAAATAAATACCTGCCTTTTAAAGAGCATTTTCCAGTGACTCATTTAGAGGAAATCTGCTTATAAACCAGGATATTGGAAGATTGAATAATTTGAACTATGTTTGTTTTTCTGTCCTGGATTTAGATGCTGTGAGTTTGTCTGAACTGATAGCCCTGGAGATTAACATATTCATTGCATCCCCTTCCCCAGCCCCAGCAAAGATTGCAGGAATTGAGCCTTCCATTACGGCAGGATGCCACAGCACGACTTGAGGGTGACCTGGACTGACCACATCTTGGGGTTTTTCAAACTGTTCAGTTTCCATATTCAGTCACTGGGCTTTTTATGTGTGATTTTTGGTGACCGTGAAATTGAGAGATGAAGAGGCCTGGCTGCTGCCAAAAGTGCTGGGGCAAAGGCTCTGTGTGAGTTCCCCAGGGTGTGCCAACGTACTTTATTCCCGACAGTGGCCGCTCCTCCTGTTCCTGTCCTCAGCCGTCCCAGAGCAGCGCTGGCAATGCTCCACGGGGCCTAATTATCTGCACGGTCCAGGAGTCACAGGCCTTAGGGATTAGGTGGAACAACTGTTCCGGTGTGATCAGAAGTGCATGCTAAATTCTTTTGTTTTGTTTTATCACTCCTTACGCTGAAATATAGAAATGAGACAGAAAAAGTTAAGGAAAAGACCTCAAGAAATCATTTCTTAATTTTCATGTTATAGCAACTAACCTTTATACAGGGCTTACTGTGGCCCAGGCCCTCTGCTAAACACTTTACATATATTATGTCATTTAACCCTCATTACAACCCTATTAAAGGGGCAGAGGTGGTTCAGTGGTAGAGTTTTTGCCTTCCATAGAGGACACCTGGGTTTGATTCCTGGCCAATGCATCTCATGCGCAGCCACCACTCATCTGTCAGTGGTGGTTTATGTGTTGCGATGATGCTGAATAGGTTTCAGCAGAGCTTGCAGACTAAGATGGACTAGGAAGAAAGGCCTGGCAATCTACTTCTGAAAATTAACCAATGAAAACCCCATGGATCACTTTCTGATCTGCAACTGATCATGGGAATGGCCCAGGACCAGGCAGTTTTCCATTCTGTTGTGTATGGGGTTGTCATGAGTCTGAGGCCAACTTTATGGTAACTAACAATGATAATTCCCCTATTAGTCAGTATATATTGTTGTTGTCATCCTCCTCCTCCTCATCATCACTATTTAACAGACATATAAACTGAAGCACAGAGAGGTGAACTAACATGCTCAAGGTCACATTGGTAGTAAGTAATTGGGTTCAGATTTAAACTGACTCCAGGATCCATGCTCTAAACCTCTATGTAAAAAGAAGGGAAAAGAATCATCATACTACCTTTGACTTAAGTAGAAATGTACTCATGTAGCACAGAGAGGGGAATTGACTCTCCTAAAATCACACAGCAAGTCAGTGGCTGCTCAAGTCCAGTCTGAAGTTCTTTTCCACCCCACAGAATGAATCTCTGTAGCTGAGGTTTAGGGAGAAAACCTCATACATTAGGCACTGAGGAATGAAGCAGCTATTGAATGACTTTTTATTTGAGGTAGACTAAGTAACCTACCTAGAAAGGCAAGAAAGAGGTGGGAGAGCAAATGGGGAGTAAGTGTGTGGGGGTAAAGAGGATGTTGAATTTAGAAATTGTGCTGCATTAGAATTTGGACAAGCTCCAACTATTTTTATTTCTTATTATTATTTTTATAGGAAAAGGAACCTGCAGCAGTTTAGGCTCAGCTATTTGCCCTCTGGCATTGGTTTGTCAAATTTGGATCCAATGTCAGTTCATCACAGTGGGTGTTCATGGGTGTGGGGTGTGTGTGTGTGTACACGTGCTCAGGTGTTTGTACGTGCCATTCTCTGTGTGTGTCTGTGGTACTGGCCCAAAAGGCAGGCCATCCTAGGAGTTATTCGTTACTTATTACCACCAACCCACCTCCCTAATGTGTCAAGAATTATAAATTAATCACCTGGCTGGTTTGCAGTGAACTAGTGTTTATGAAATAGAATTCACTGGCTATACCTGTTAATGGAACACGTGTAATAATACCAAAGCCTGTGATTAAAAAGAAATTTAAGGCCCATGAGTTTTTAATAGAAAAACATGTCATTTGAGTGTTTATTTGCTGGTATAAAATGGTTTATTTTTAAGGGAGGTTGCCTATTTTAATTTTAGCAGGACCATGGTATTCACCCTGAAAGTTAGTAATGTTTTCACAGAAATCTTTTTAGATTGTGGTTAGCAGAGGACCCTTTTGATAAAGCAGAAACTGTTTATTGCTTCGTTCTTCAATGGAAAATATATTGCAGAAGAGTTCTACTCATGGATTTTATTTATTCATTCATTCACCAAAAATTTATTGCATACCTATTGTGTGTTTAGCAGAAGGCTAGGCTGGGATTTACAGATCAATACACTTGGTCCTTGCTCTTAGGTGGCACACTGTTTGGCGAAGGGAAGACATGTGTATCAATAATCCCAATACATGCTCTCATGGAGATGTGGCAATGGCAATGGAGGTGTGCTAGGGAGAGTAACAGAGCAACCAGAGCAGGCAGGACTTAAAGGGAGATTTACCCAGTTAATCAAGTGAGGGGAGGCCATTTCAAGCAGAAAAATAGATTGCAAATTCATGGAGTTTTGGGAGCAAGATGTGTGGGAGAAATAGAAGTAGTAGAGTTAAAAAAAAAAAAATGACCAAAATTGTCAGTGATCTAAAAAATAATTATTGCTAAAATTTCCCCATTCAATTATTCAGTTGCATGAAAATGCTACTCTTGTTCATAAGTGTGGAAGTGTGTATGTGTTTGCAAACACACACACACACACAGTGGTATATATTTAATATTCCTTGCTTAAGTGTGGCACCTTGATTTTCTAAAGCACTAGTATGATTTAATCATCCACATTATTTCATAGTGAGGTGTAGAAAGTTCTGCATGTAAAATAAAGCTAGTTGATTTTGGCTTTTCAGAAGTTTTCCTGTGGGGTTTTTTTTTTTTTTTTTTTTGAATCTTTTTATTTTCCAGGGAAAGTTTGCATAGTTTCTCCACAAATCTTATTTATCTTTGGAAATGACGAAAAGAATAAACTGTTTTGGGTTTCATGGAACTGGAAGACTTTGCAAAATCTCTACACATTTTCAGGACATCTGAGTACAGCTCTAGGAGCCTGAGATATCTTTAAGAGAAAATTTGTTTAGGTTTAACTTTTTTTATTTTTAGCTTTGCTGGTAGATTTTAGAAAAGTCAAAACAAGACCCTATGCATTTGGACTTTCTAAAATTCATGCAAGCAAGCATCCATTATGTGTTGATTCACTAAATATTGATCAAACACTCTTATAATGAGATCTAAAAGGGGAAGGGGATGAAATAAATCTACTCTCTGCTTTCAAAAAGTTCACAGTCTGTTGAGGAAGAGAGAAAAATAAAGCTGGGTGGAGGGGGAGTGGTGAAGGTTGTTATGGAAACATTTCTGTAAAAGGAGAGACATGAGCTGAGTCTTGAGGAACTAGTAGGGGTAGAAGCAGGGCAGGACATTCTAAGCAGAGGAAGAACCATGGACCGACAGGGAGACAGGACTGAGCAATCACCTTATTTTTGAAGGATGAAGAAATTAAGTTGATGACATGTCAGAATGAGATTTTAAGTTTATAGTTTGAAGCTCCACAACTCTGCTTCTCATACATAGAAATGATAAATAAAATATAATAAAAGGAAAGAACCCACAATGGTTCAGAAATAAGATAAACATCTTTTTGGTTCAGAAAATGAAAAGAGGTATGGAGCTGACAACCATGATGGGCTCTGGATTCCTAAGGAGATGGGGAGGCTTGAGGCTAAGATTCTGTTGGATAATTGGGACTAAATCATCCTACTGGTGCCAGGATCACTGCTTCTAAACAGTACTGGGCTATCATTCTCCTTACTGGTGAGAAGAGCTGCTGCTTCTTGGTCTGTATGAAGCTGTATACCCTTCAACTACCAAACCAAACCAAACCCATTGCCATCAAGTCTATTCCGACTATAAGGCAGAGTAGAACTGCCCCATAGTGTTTTCAAGGAGTAGCTGGTGGATTTGAACTGCCAGCCTTTTGGTTAGCAGCCAAGCTCTTAACCACTGTGCCACCAAGCTTTCCTTTCAACTATAGGCCAAGCCAATTTCCTGGCTCAGTGGCTGTCTTAGGCTGGGATATCTAGAGAAGAAAACCCAGGAAAGTGTATAAATATATATACAGATTTATATCAAGGAAATGACTCCTGCGGTTGTAGAGGCTAGAATGTCCCAAGTCCATGGATCAGGATAGAGGCTTCTCCTGTTTCACATAGCTGCAGGGTCTGGCCAACCCAAGGTTGGTAGGTCAGAGAGCAGGGCTCTTGCTCACAGGCTGTGAAGACTGATGAATCCCAAGATCAGCAGGCAAGACCACAAGGCTTCTCCTGATTCACGTAGCTGCAGGGGCCAGTGAACTAAAGGTCGGTAGGTTGGAGCGCAGGGCTCTTGCTCACAGGCTGTGAAGATCGATGAATCCCAAGATTGGCAGGCAAGATTGCAGGTAAGCTGCTGGCTCAAGTCCCAAGAACCAGAGGTCAGATGAACAGGAGCCAGCTGCAGGATCCAGCACAGGCAAAAGCCAGAACATCCACTTACCTTTGGATACAGGCCACACGTCCAAGGAAACTCCCTTTCAACTCACTGGCTACTCACAGCAGATCCCATCATGGGGGTGATCACATATCAAATCTCAATAGGGAAGTGATCACAACACTATATGACAGCCAAAACTCTGAGAATCATGGCCCAGCCAAGTTGGCACGCAATCTTAACCATTACAGTGGCTGTATCTGTAAGTGCTTCTAGAGTCACGAGCTCCTAGTTTCCAAAACAAGACCTGGATTTTGCCTGGATTGGGCTCCAGTAAATGCAGCCAAAGCTAAACAAAAAGGGACAAATGAAGAGACATAAACATATTCACTCTGACCCACAGATTAAAAAAAAAGAACAATACTTCCCATTCAAAATGATCCTATAAACCAAAGTTACAAAACACATGAGGAAAATATGAAAAGGCAGTGATTGTGTGTCAGCCATATGAAATAAAAATAATAAAAGTCTGAAAAAGACTTGAAAAAATATGTGATGAGTAATAAAAGATACCTAAAGGAGTATGTAATGAACAAAACCAGGCTATTAGTGAAACAAGATCATGTGAATTTTATACATGTAATCATAGAAATAAAACATTAAGTAGAAGGCATAAACTTCAGACTGAACAAGGCTGAAAAACAATAAATTGGAAGTTACTACTGAGAAATTTATCTAAAATATATAGGGATCTATAAAGAAATAAAGATTATGAAAATGATAGAGAAAATACTTTTGAAGGCATGATGGCTACAAATTTTCCAGACTTGAAGAGACATGAGTATTAAGAAAGATAATTAAAAGTAAATCTAAACCTAAATTATCACAGTAAAACTGTAGAACATTACATTTAAAAAGACCAATACTTTAAAGTTAATAGAGAGAAGAGACAGATTATCACCAAAGTAATGACAAATATGACAGTGATTTCCCTTTACCAGAACAGACCCAGAAGACAATGGAACATTATTTTCAAAGAGATGAGAGAAGATAACTGCTGACTTATAATTTTATATCCAGGCAAATTATCATTCAAGGTGAAATAAATAAAATTTCAGATTAACAAAGACTAAGAAAATTTACCATCCCTAGTTCTTACTAAATGAACTAATGAAGGTTGTGCTCAAGAAAGGAGAAAAGTAAACCCGGAAGAAAGGAATAAATTAAAATAAATAAACATAAAAACCGTGAGCACAGAAATTAATAAAGTATCTTGATGTATTTAATGAAGATAAAATTAATTTAAAAAAGAAATGTGTAAAACTAAGTATCAGAGAACAAGAAAAAGGAAGTTAGAGACTGGGCTTTAAATGACAAGTTAAAACATGATAAAGTCCTTGACTTGCTTAGAGGAGAACAGATATAGTGAATACTTTTAGACTTGTTAGGAAATTACAAAAGTTTAATGTTAAACATTAAAAGAATGGAAAAACCAGCAGAGAAAGAAAGAAAGAAATGTAGACATCTAAAAGAAACAAGTCATGAGAACAAAAGAAGAAAAGAAACAGGATGCTAAGTGGAAAACATAAGTAATATAGGAGATGTTGTCTTGAGTGATCTGGAAAAATCCTGAAAAGTTAATGTTAAACACAAAAGGCCAGTTGTAGAATGAAACACACAGTACGATAATATTACTTTAAATTTTTACAAATGTGCAAAATAATACTATTTTATAAATAAGTACAAATCTTCTATGTACAAAATTTTAAAAAATGGACTAGAAAGACCCAGACCAACATTAGGATAGTGGTTATACCTGGGTAGGGAGAGAGGATAATAGGATCAGGGAGGAGTACTAAGGGAGATTCCATTCTATCTCTATTGTTTTGCTTTGTTACGGTAACAAAGGAGGCTAATTTTTAAAAAAAAATTTATTGTACTTTAGATGAAGGTTTACAGAACAAATAGTTTCTCATTGAACAGTCAGTGCACATATTGCTTTATGACATTGGTTAACAACCCCAGGACATGTCAACGCTCTCCCTTCTCGACCTTGGAGGACTTTTTTTTTTTTGTTTTTGGGTGAAAATATACATAGCCAAAGTCTCACCATTTCAAAAGTTTCTACAGTTCAGTGATATTGATTACATTCTTCCAGTTGTGCTTCTGTTCTCACTATCCTTTTCCAAATTATTCCATCACCATTATCTTCAACTCACTGCCCCTTAGGCTTCCCATCAAACCTTTTGAGTTTCTGTTGTCAATCTGACCTCACATAGATAATTTTTTTTTTTTGTACCTTAGGTGAAGGTTTACAGAACAGAATACTTTCTCATTAAACAGTTAGCACACATATTGCCCTATGACAATGGTTAACACCACGACATGTCAACACTGTCCCTTCTCAACCTTGGGTTCCCTATCACCGGCTTTCCTGTCCCCTCCTGCCTTCTAGTCCTTGTCCCTGGACTGCTGTTCCTCATTAGTCCCATTTTGTTTTATGGGGCTGTTCAATCCCCAGCTGAACTCTGAACCTCAGGAGTGACTTCACCCCTGAGCTGAAAGGGTGTCCGGGGGCCATACTCTCAGGGTATCTCCAGTCTTTCAGGCCAGTAGGAGGCTAATTTTAAGAGGCGTTCAATCTGAATGATGAGTACAAAGGTATTGTTATTTTCTGTTTGTTTAAATATTTCATATGAAATTTGGTGTGACGATCACTTAGGAATGGTTTCTTTGTTTTCACTCTTCCCTGGCAGTGACATTTTTATATTTTAAAATTTTATTGTGGTAAAATAGATATAAAATTTGCATTTTAACCATTTTTAAGTGTACAATTGAGTGATATTAATTATATTCACAATGTAGTACAATCATCACTGCAATCAATTTCTAGAATTTTTTTTTATCATCTTAAACAGAAACTCAGTACTCATTAAGTGTCCACTCGTCATTCTACCCTTGCCCAGCCCCTAGCAACCTCTAATCTACTTCTTGATGCTATGAATTTGCCTATTCTAGATATTTTATATAAGTGGAATCGTATAATTTTTTTTCCGTTTGTGTCTGGCTTATTTAGCTTAGCATAATGTTTTCAAGAAACGAAATAGGACACATACACATCGATATCCTAAGCATTAGTAAGCTGAAATGGACTAGTGTTGGCCACTTTGAATTGGACAATCATATGGTCTACTATGCTGGGAATGACAAATTGAAGAGGAATGGCATCACATTCGTCATCAAAAAGAACATTTAAAGGTCTATCCTGAAGTACAATGCCGTCAGTGATAGGATAATATCCATACGCCTACAAGGACAGCCAGCAAATATGATTATTATTTAAATTTAAGTACCAACCACTAAGGCCAAAGATGAAGAAATTAAAGATTTTTACCAACTTCTCTAGTCTGAAATTGATCATACATGCAATCAAGTTGCATTGATAATTACTGGTGATTGGAATGTGAAAGTTGGAAACCAAGAAGAAGGATTGGAAGTTGGAAAACATGGCCTTGGTGATAGAAACTATGTCGGAGGTCACAAGACAGGATTTTGCAAGACCAGTGACTTCTTCATTGCAAATACCTTTTTCCAACAACATAAACTATAAACTATACACACAGACCTTGCCATATGGAATACAGAGGAATAAAATCTACTACATCTATGGAAAGAGATGATGATAAAGCTCAATATCATCAGTCAGAACAAGGCCACTTGCTCATATGCAAGTTCAAGTTGAAGCTGAATAAAATTAAAACAAGTCCGTGAGAGCCAAAGTAAGACCTTGAGTATATCCACTTGAATTTAGAGACAGCTCAAGAATAGATTTGATGCATTGAACACTAATGACCAAAGAGCCGATGAGTTGTGGAATGACATCAAGGACATCATACATGAAGAAAGCAAGAGGCCATCAAAAAAACAGGAAAGAAAAGACCAATATAGATGTCAGAAGAAACTCTGAAAGTTGCTCTTGAACGTGGAGTAGCTAAAGCAAAAGAAAGAAATGATGAGGTAAAAGAGCTGAACAGAAGATTTCGAAGGGTGGCTCAAGAAGTCAAAGTAAAGTATTGTAATGACATGTGAAAAGACCTTGAGATGAGAAAATCTAAAGGGAATAACATTCTCGGCATTTCTCAAGCTGAAAGAACTGAAGAAAATATTCAAGACTTGAGTCTCAATTTTGAAGGATTCTGAGGGCAAAATATTGAACTACACAGGAAGCATCAAAAGAAGATGAAAGGAATACATGAAGTCACTGTACCAAAAAGAACTGGTCAATGTTCAACCATTTCAGAAGGCAGCATATGGTCAAGAACTGATGGTACTGAAGGAGGAAGTCCAAGGTGCACTGAAGACATTAGAGAAAAACAAGGCTTCAGGAATTGACTGAATATGAATTGAGATGTTTCAACAAATGGATGTAGCACTGGAAGTACTATCTGGTCTATGCCAAGATATTCAGAAGACAGCTACCTGGCCAACTGACTGGAAGAGATCTACATTTATGCCTATGCCAAAGAAAGGTGATCCAACAGAATGTGGAAATTATCAAATAATATCATTAATATCACATGAAAGCAAAAGTTTGCTGAAGATCATTCAAAAGTGGCTGCAGCATTACATTGACAGGGAACTGCCAGAAATTCAAGCTGTATTCAGAAAAGGATGTGGAACAAGAGACAGCATTGCTGAAGTCAGATGGATCCTGGCTGAAAGCAGAGAATACCAGAAAGATGTTTACCTGTGTTTCTTTGACTATGCAAAGGCATTCACTGTGTGGATCCTAACAAATTATGGATAACATTGTGAAGAATGAGAATTCCAGAGCACTTAATTGTGCTCATGAGGAACCTGTACATAGGCCAAGAGGCAGTTCCAACAGAACAAGAGGATACTACATGTTTTAGAGTCAGCAAAGGTGTTCTTCAGTGTTGTATTCTTTCACCATAATTATTCAATCCGCATGCTGAGCAGATAATTTGAGAAATTAGACTATATGAAGAAGAATGGGGCATCAGGATTGGAGGAAGAGTCATTAACAACCTGCCATATGCAGATGATACAACCTTGCTTGCTGAAAGTGAAGAGGACTCGAAGCACTTACTGATGAAGATGAAAGACCACAGCCTTCAGTGTGGATTACACCTCAACATAAAGAAAACAAAAAACCCTCACAACTGGACCAATAAGCAACATCATGATAGATGGAGAAAAGATTGATGTTGTGAAGGATTTCATTTTACTTGGATCCACAATCAACGTCCATGGAAGCAGCAGTAAAGAAATCAGAGGATGCATTGCATTGGGCAAATCTGCTGCAAAAGTCCTCTTTAAAGTGTTAAACATTAAACATGTCACCTTGAAGACTAAGGTGTGCCTCACTCAAGCCATGGTGTTTTCAATTGTCTCATATCCTTGCAAAAGCTGGACAACAAATAAGGAAGATGGAAGAAGAATTGACGCCTTTGAATTGTGGTGTTGGCGAAGAATATTGAATATAACATGGACTGCCAAAAGAACAAACAAATCTGTCTTGGAAGAAGTACAGACAGAATGCTCCTTGGAAGCAAGGATGGCGAGACTTTGTCTCACATACTTTGGACATGATATCAAGAGGGACCAGTCCCTGGAGAAGGAAATCATGCTAAGTAGAGGGTCAGTGAAAGGGCAAGATCCTCAACCAGATGGATTGACACACTGGCTGCAACAACAGGCTCAAGCATAACAACAATTATGAGGATGGCACAGGACGGGTCAGTGTTTCCTTCTGTTGTACATAGGGTTTCTATGAGTTGGAACTGCCTTGACGGAACCTAACAGCAACAACAGCAATATTTTCAAGGTTCATCCATGCCGTGTCTTTTTTCGGAACTTTGTTCCTTTTTCAGACTGAATAATATTCCATTGTATGTCTATGGAGCCTTGGTGGTGCCAAGGTAAAGAGCTTGACTGCTAATCAAAAGGCTGGCGGTTTGAATCCATTGGCTGCTCCTTGGAAACCCTATGGGCAGTTCTACTCTGTCCTATAGGATCACTATGAGTCAGAATCAACTCAATGGCAATGGGTTTGGTTTTTTGGTTTTGTGTGTCTATACCACATTTTGTTTATCCATTCACCTGTTGATGGACACTTGGGTTGTTTCCATGTGTTGGCTATTGTGAATAGTGGAAAACGAACATTGGTGTACAAATATTTGTTTGTATCCCTGCTCACACTTCTTTTGGATATATACGTAAGAGTGGAATGCTGACCCATATGATAATTCTATGTTTACCTTTCTGAGAATTACCTAGCAGTGATTTAAAAAAACATTAATGAAAATATACACAGCCAAACATGTAACCATTCAACAATTTCTACATGTACAGTTCAGTGACTTTGGTTACATTCTTCATGTTGTGTCATCATTTTCTCTATCTCTTCCCAAATTATTTCACCACAATTAACTTAGATTCACTGCCCCTAAACTTCCCATCTATGCTTTAAAATTACTGTTGTCAGTTGATTTCATAATGCAATTCTTTATAAGAGCACAATGCTCAAGGCAAATATTCTTTACTAATTGAGTTAAGCTGTCTTTAGATTTAAAGATCACTTCAGGAAATAGTTTCAGTTCAAGGTTTAAAGATTATCTCAGGGCAATAGATTTGGGGGTTCCTCCAGGCTCAATGGGTCTAGTAAGTCTGGATTTCATAAGAATTTAAAATTTTCTTCCTATTCCCCCCCTTTTGATCAGGATACAGCTACTGAGTCCTTGGGCAAAATGTTCAATAATGGTAGCCTGACACCATTCAGATCTTCTGGTCTCATGGCAAAGGAGGCAGTAGTTCATGGAGACAATTAGACCTGTGGTCCAGTTCCTCCTCTGATTCCTGGGTCTCCTTCTTCCACTGCTGCTCCAGGTGAATAGAGACCAATAGTATTTTGGATGGCCACTGACAAACTTTTAAGACCCCAGGCACAACGAACTAGGAGGTAGAGCAGAAACTCTAAAAACTTGACTGGATTGTCCCATAAAACCTTGATCTTAAACCTTTGAACCAAGAAAATTAATCCCTTGAGATGTTTGGTTATACCTACGTATTATCAGCAACTATTCTCTCTCTGTCTTTTGGTTTTGTTGTTGTACAATTTTATATAATACAACATTTGTTAATTGGACCTTTTTATGGTATATAGCTTAATGATATCAGTTACATTAGAATGATATCAGTTACATTAGAATGATATCAGTTACATTAGTTAAGTTGTGTAAACATATCCTTAATTGATGAGCCTGGCAGTGGTTTTAAGCCATCAAGGAATTTCTATAAATCCTTCATCTATGGCACTCTCTCTCTTCCACTTCTCCATCAGATCTTAGTCACCTGGAAGAGAAAAATAAAAACTGTTGTTTTCACACATTGAACCCACCATCTTCTGAATAAGGCCTAGCTCCTATGAGCACCTAAAGGAGACTTTATATACTAAACGTTGTTAATGTCCATCACCCACACTGGTCAGTAAACTCCATAAAGACTGAGATTACACCAGGCTTGTTCAACCTTGAGTTTCCAGTGCTGGTACCTTGGCATAGATATTGATTTAATGAGTGCAGGCTCTTCTGTTCCTCTACGCCTTTGCAAAAGTTGCCCCTCCAGCCCCCTTTATAAATGACTTTTAGCCTACTGAGAGAATTCCTCTTTCTCTTCCTGATAGACTAGAACCTTTGTTCATTGCTGAATACCCATCAGCTGTTACATTTGCAGACTAAATGTGTTCTTCCTTATAAGCCAAGAGTAGATGTCACCTTACCTTGAAGCCTTTCTTGACATAGCTCCTTTTATCTCCACCCTTTTCACTCTAGAGTTTTTTAATGACACTATATCTTGTACATGGGGCAGTGGTTGTTCAGTGGTAGAATTCTTGTCTTCCATTCGGGAGACTCAGATTCCATTCCCAGCAAACGTCCTCGTGTGCAACCACCATCCACCTGTCAGTGCAGGCTTGTGTGTTGCTATGATGCTGTACAAGTTTCAGCAGAGTTTCTAGGCTAAGATGAACTAGGAAGAAAGGTCTGGTGATCTACTTCTGAAAATCAGCCAATGAAAGGTCTATGATTCACAACAGTCAGATCCGCAACTGATCATGGGGATGGCACAGGACTGGGCAGTGTTTCATTCCTTTGTGCATGGGGTTGCCATAAGTCTAGGGTAACTCATTGGCAGCTAACAGCAACACCAACAAAGTACCTTCTACATATAGTTCTACTGTTGCAATTAGTATATTGTAAGTAATTGTCCCCCTCATTAGATCTTAATTACTTAAGGATTAGGTTCATATCTCTAAATTTGTGTTCCTACTAACCTGCCCGACGTGCAGAACAGAGTAATTGTGCCTATTGAATTAAGTTATATCCATTTACAAGCAGTGTTCTGTGTGTTTCCTGAAACACTCAAAATCCTCCCAATGATGCTTCCCTCCTCCAGAGGACAGCTAAGTGATCCCAGCACACAGCTAAATCTTCTGCCACTTCTGAGGGAGCCTAGAATTAGTTGCTTAAGTTGGATGCCAAGGAAAGGTTAAGACAATGTGAAAGTGGGGAGATGGATCGGTAGTTAACTGTACCTCATCTACCCAGGTTTGAGACCAATGAGTCTCCTGGGGATTGGCACAAGCCCTCCCACCGGGAGAACTCTTTTGCTCTCTCAGTCTCCTACTGCCTGCCATCTGTTGATAATTACTGTCCAGTCTCTGCTGAGAATGTGTGATATTTAATATTTCCTCACCACTTGAACAAACACTTGGCAATAACGCAAGGTACTTGGCTACAGGAGTAGAAAGATGTATTAGCATGAAAAAGTCAGTGTACACCTTGGACCAGGAAAACAACTGCCTTCTCTTTGCAATGTTACAAGAAACCCCCAAGTTTGAGAACCTAGAGAATAGGTACATTGACTTAAGTAGTATTTTTTAGAAGAAAACTCTTAAAATCAAAAATATCAAGAAGATTGGAAAACAAAACACAACAACCTCTTATTAAAACTGATGCCATTTTTGTTTTTGTTGTTGTTTGTTTCTTAATGAACAATTCTTACCCCTACTCAAGGCTTCCCAGCTAACTTTTTAGCATTTTTAGAGAAAGTTGATGTTCTTGCCAAGAAGCTAATAAAGAAGAAAAGTATTTTGTGTGCTTGAAAAGGAGTCCTCCCAACTGAAAGCCTTTTTTTTTCTTTCAGTCCTTTTGTGGAGAGGAGAGGTTTCTAGTTTCATTTGCAGGTGGGGAGGTTCAACTTGCTGTTTCAAGAATAACAAGAGGATTCAGAAGGACAAGCTCTCTGCCCGGCTTTGTACATGCAATAAACTCAGGATTGCTAGTTTGACTGGAAATGGACTGTTTTGGTTCATTAAGCATTTGGCTCAGAAGCAGAGTAAAATAGGGCCACCTGTGGCATGTAGTTGCATGTGGTTCATTGGCAATCTTTAGTTAGGTGGCAGCTGGGGTTGTGAAGTGAGGCAGGAGTGGGCATTGTTGCTAGTATGAGAAGATAAAATGAATCGTTTCTGATTTCGCTTCTCTTCATCAATCATTTCCATTTGGTGGTAACCAAATCTGTCATAAATGCTTCTCCCCCCAATATTTTATTATAAAAATTTACAGACATATGACAAATAGAAAGAATTTTACAATAAACCTCAATATACCTACCATCTAGATTCTACTATTTACTTTTTGTTATGGAGTCCCTGTGTGGGGCAAATGGTCAATGTGTTCAGCTATAACTGAAAGGTTGGAGAGTTGAGTCCACCCAGAGGCACCTCTAAAGAAATGCCTGATGATCTACTTTCAAAAAGCCGACCATTGAAAACCCTGTGGACACAGTTCTACTCTGAGACAAATGGGGTTGCCATGAGTTAGAATCAACCAGATGACAACTGGTTTTATACTTGCTTTATTACGTGTCTATCCATCTATCTATACCTCCATCTATGCATTAATCAATTTATATTATTATTTTTGATGCATTTTAAAGTATGTTGCAAGTTGTCATGAATGCTTTTATACTCACTGTTATCCAAGATAGAAATCTCAGTATTTTAGACTCTTTATCCTTCTACAAAGGCCTGTCCTAGAGACTCTCACATGCATCGTGCTAGGCACTGGGGAGGCAGAAGTTAAAAAGTAATAAAGAAAAATAAATACAAAATTACACCTTGTCATCAGCGCTATGAAAAGGTAAACAAGTAGGATAAAAGGACAGTCTCTTTCCTTCAATCCACCATCCTCTGCACTGCCAACAACATGACATTCTAGAACACAGCTTGTATCATGCCATTGGCTTCCCACAGCTGGCAGGATAAATCTCCAAGTCCTTAGTAGAACACTGTAGTCTTTTCATGACACAGTAAAACAATCTTCATCAACAAAGTTTATTTCCATTCAACAATTATTTATTAGCTCCCTTTATGTGCTTGGTGCTTGAGGATAGATATTGAGCATGTAAGAATATGTAAGTCATGGCTTACCTAGCCTTGAGAAGCACATGTTTGGGTTGAGTAAACATATAATTTCAATATGATACTTAAAATGTTATACAGGCATTAAGGGCAACCTAATACAAAGATGCCACCTTGAAGACTGAAGTGCGTCTGACCCAAGCCATACGAAAGCTGGACAATGAACAAGGAAGATCGAAGAAGAATTGACGCCTTTGAATTGTGGTGTTGGTGAAGAATATTGAATATACCATGGACTACCAAAAGAACGAATGCTCTGTCTTGGAAGAAGTACAACCAGAATGCTCCTTAGAAGCAAGGATGGTGAGAATACATCTCACATACTTGGGACATGTTATCAGAAGGGACCAATCCCTGGAGAAGGATATCATGCTTAGTAAAGTAGAGCATCATCGAAAAAGAGGAAGACCCTCAATGAGATGGATTGACACAGTGGCTACAACAATGGGCTCAACCATAACAATGATTGTGAAAATGGCACAGGACAGGCAGTGTTTCTTTCTGTTGTACATAGGGTCGCTATGAGTCAAAATGGACACTACGACACCTAACAACAACAACAATACAGTCTTGAGTCAGGGTTCAGGAGGCCTTCCCAAGAAAAAAAGGCAGCTCTGAGTCCTGAAGAACTAAGGCATATCCAGAAGAAGGAGAGTGAGAAGGTATTCCAACAAAGAAAACAAAATATTATAGGGTAACGAAGCTACATACTATTCAGTATTTACTAGCACATGAAGTGTGAAGTAGAGTGAACAGTGATGATGTTTCAAGGCTGAGTCACAGAAGGATCTGAAAAATGGGTAAAGAAAATGGGAACGTTATCCTGTAGGGAAGGAGGAATTACTTAACCAGTTAGAAATACCATGCAAAGGATGGGTTGGAGGTGGCAGGGGGTGATTACAACACAGTAAGCAGGAAAACAAGTTTGGCATTTACAGTATTAATCCAAGTAAGATGTGCTGATGTCAGTGGTAGTGAAGATGGAGAAAGAAGGGACTAGTTTAGAGAACATTTAGGAGGTAATGTCAGGAGTATTGAAAGACTGAAGGTGACGTAAAGGGGAAGGCCAAGAATGAATCCTGATTTTCTGACTTGGATAGGTGGGTGAACGATGTACCCAATAATTAACATTGAGAATATTAAGAAAGAGAGAAAGATAATGAATTTAGTTGTGAATGCTAAGTACGAAGTGCCTGGGAAACATTCAAATGGAAGAATCTATAGCATGGTAGATATATGAATTTGAAGTTCAAGAGAGAATTTTGGACCCCTAATCTAGGTAGATGATGGTTAAAAACATAAAAATGGATGTGGAATCTCAGATTTATCCTACCTCAGAGGTGAGGGAGCTAGAATCTGTGTACACTAACTCTCTCCAGTCATTGATTGAAGACTTCTGAGGAAGAGGTAAAATGAGTTAAACACTTCCAGTCTAAATTTATGGTTAGATTTCAACAATAAAATAGCAAGTTCAAATTCCTTCATTTATTACAAAAACCTGTATCTCCTGATTTCTATTTCAGTGATGTTGCCTTTGCATTCCTCTCCACTACAGTCTCAATAGTAAGCCATCCATACATTTGCTCATCCAGTCATTCATTCATAATCTCAACAAACATTGTTTAGACACCGCCCACGTGTCAGAGGGAAGTGGTGGTTCAATGGTAGAATTCTTGCCTTCCATGTGGGAGACTTAGGTTCAATTCCCAGCCAGTGCGCCTTAAGAAAAGTCACCACCCATATGTCAGTTGAGGGTTGAGTGTTGCTATGATGCTGAAGTAAGATGGACTAGGAAGAAAGGCCCAGTGAAAATCAAGCAATCAAAACCCTGTGGATCCAGTTGTTCATGGGATCATCAAGCATCAGGGGCTGAGTAGATGGCAACTAACAACAATGTGTCAGGCAGGGCTAGATGCTGCTTCTGGTGGTGCTGGGAACAGAACCTTCCACAATTGCTTCTTGAAGAACCTCAACTTCACTCACTTTCAGCTGTTTCCACTTCCATAAAGGAGAGTTTTGTTTAGACGTAGAGAAAGATTTGAAGGATAGGAGAGCCAGAAGGACATTTCCCAAGGGTCTCAGAAACTTGAACGACACTGTGTTGAGGCCCTGTGGAAAATGATCACTCTCCAAGAGAGAGCGTGTACTACTTCAACTCATGCAAAACTATGAAGTACTCACTGTCTGCATTTGCGAAAGGAAAATTCATGTTTCCTATGGGTGGCACAGTGGTTAAGAGCTTGGCTGCTAACCAAAAGATTGGCAGTTCGAATCTACTGGCCGCTCCTTGGAAACCTTATGGGGCAGTTCTATTCTGTCCTATAGGGTCGCAATGAGTCAGAATCAACTTGGCAGCAAAGGGATTAATTTGGTTTTGTGGCCTTTACATTCCATGATGAAATAATTAAAGAACGTTTGAAGTTGTTTATTTTCATTTTGAGTTGATATCCTAGGCATCAGCTGAAATGGACGGGTATTGGCCATTTTGAATCAGACAATCATATGATCTACTATGCTGGGAATGACAAATTGAAGAGGAATGGCATCACATTCATTGTCAAAAAGAAAGTTTCAGATACATCCTAAAGTACAACACTGTTAGTAATAGGATAATAACCATAAGCCTACTACGAAGACCAGTTAATATGACTATTATTAAAAATTTACACACCAATCACTAATGTCAGGGATGAAGAAATTGAATAGTTTTACCAGCTTTTATAGTCTGAAATTGATCAAACATGCAATCAAGATGTCTTAATCATTACTGGTAATTGGAACAGAAAGTTGGAAACTGGAGATTGTATGATAGAATTTTGCAAGACCAATGATTGTTCATTGGAAATACCCTTTTCAACAACATAAACAGTGACTATACACGTGGATCTTGCCAGACAGAATACACAGGAATCAAATTGACTGCATCTGTAGAAAAAGACGATACAGAAGCTCAATACCATCAGTTAGAACAAGGCCAGGGGCTGACTACAGAACAGACCCTCAATTGCTCATATGCAAGTTCAAGTTGAAGCTGAAGAAAATTAAAACTAGTCCACAATAGCCAAAGTACAACCTTGAATATATCCCACCTGAATTTAGAGACCATCTAAATAACAGATTTGATGCATTGAACACTAATGAAAGAAGACCAGATGAGTTGTGGGATGACATCTAGGACATCATAGATGAAGAAAGCAAAAGGTCATTAAAAAAGACAGGAAAGAAAGAAAAGATCAAAATGGTTGTCAGAAGAGACTCTGAAAGTTGCTTTTGAAAGTATAGTAGCTAAAGGAAAAGGAAGAAATGATGCAGTAAAAGAGCTGAACAGAAATTTTCTAAGGGCAGCTTGAGAAGACAAAGTAAAGTATTAGAATGAAATGTGCGAAGACATTGAGTGAGAAAACCAAAAGTGAAGACTAGCTCAGCATTTCTCCAACTGAAAGATCTGAAGAGAAAATTGAAGGCTTGAGCTGCAATATTGAAGAATTCTATAGGCAAAATGTTGAATGATGCAGGAAGCATCAAAAGAAGATGGACAGACTCACAAGGTAGAAAAAAGACTTGGTCGATGTACAACCATTTCAGGAAGTAGTATATGATCAAGAACCAATGGAACAAATCCAAGCAGCACTGAAGGCTTTGGCAAAAAACAAGGCTCCAGGAATTGACAGAACATCAATTGAGACGTTTCAAAAAATGATCTATTCCAAAAAAATTGTAAGACAGCTATCTGACCAACCGACTGGAAAAGATCGATATCTGTACCCATTCAAAAGAAAGATGATCTAAAAGAATGTGGAAATTGTTGAACAATATCATTAATATCATATGAAAATACATTTTTGCTAAAGATAATTCAAGAATATTTGTAGCATTACATCAACAGGAAACTGCCAGAAATTTAAGCCAGATTCAGAATAGGAATTGGAATGAGAGATATCATTGCTGGTATCAGATGGTTCTTGGCTGAATGCAGAGAATACAAGATAGTTGTTTACTTGTGTTTTATTGACTATGCAAAGGCATTCTGCTGTACGGATCATAACAAATTATGGATAACATTGCAATGAATGGAAATTCCAGAACACTTAATTGTGCTCATGTGAAACCTGTACATAAACCAAGTGGCAGTTGTTTGAACAGAAAGAGGGAATAGTTCATAATTTAAAATGAGGACAGGTGTGCAACAGAGTTATATCCTTTCACCATACTTATTATTCTGTATGCTGAGCAAATAATCTAAGAAGCTGAACTATATGAAGAACGAGACATCAGGATGGAGGGAAACTCATTAACAACCTGTGATAGGCAGATGACATGACCTTGCTTGCTGAAAGCTAAGAGTACTTGAAGTAGTTACTGAAGAAGATCAAGGACTACACCTCCAGTATGGATGAGTTAGGTGCTTATTCTTCTATGCCAAGAAATTTGGAAGACAGCTACCTGGCCAACTGATAAGAAGAGATCCATATTTATGCCTATTCTAAAAATAGGTGATCCAACTGAATTAGGAAATTATTGAACAGTATCATTAACTTCACAAGTAATTAAAATTTTGCTGAAGATCATTCAAAGGCGGTTGTAGCAGTACATCAACAGGGAACTGTCAGAAATTCAAGCTGGATTCAGAAGAGTACATGGAACCAGTGATATCATTGCTGATGTCAGATGGATCCTGGCTGAAAGCAGAGAATACCAGAAAGATGTTTACCTGTGTTTCATTGACTATGCAAAGACATTCAACTGTGTGTATCATAACAAATTATGGATAACATTGTGAAGAATAGCAATTCCAGAACACTTAATTGTGTCCATGAGGAAACAGTAGCTAGACCAACGGGCAGTCATTTGGATAGAACACGGGGATACTGCATGGTTTAAAGTCAGGAATGGTGTGTGTCAAGGTTGTATCATTTTACTATACTTATTCAATCTGTATGCTGAGCAAATAATCTGAGATGCTGGACTCTATGAAGAAGAATTGGTGTCAGGATTGGAGGGAGACTCATTAACAATGTGAGTTATGCAGGTGACACAACTTTGCTTGCTGAAAGTGAAGACGACTTGAAGCACTTACTGATGAAGATCAAAGACCACAGCGTTCAGTATGGATCTCACTCAACACAAAGAAAATGAAAATCCTCACAAGTGAACCAATAAGTGACATCATGATAAAGGGAGAAAAGTTTGAAGTTGTCAAGGATTTCATTTTGCTTGGATCCACAATCAATGCCCATGGAAGCAGCAGTCAAGAAATTAAACTCTCTACCAAGCATGACAACACCTAACAACAACAACAACAACATCACCAAGCATGATGTTCTTCTCCAGGGGAATAAGAGGAAGGCCCTTAGCAAGATGGATTGACACGGTGGCTACAACAATGGGCTCAAACATAGCAATGATTGTGAGGATGGTGCAGGACCGGACAGTATTTCGTTCTGTTGTACATAGGGTTGCTATGAATCCGAACTGACTCAATAGCACCTAACAACAACATGGCCTTTAACTCGAAATATTTACTGTTTTCAAGAGGATATTGCAGGCAGTTGTTATTGTTATGTGCCGTCTAGTCAGTTTTGACTCCTAGGGACCCTATATACAACTGATGAATACACTGTCAGATTCTGTGCCATCCTCACACTTGCTGCTATGTTTGAGCCCATTGTTAGAGCCCCGGTGTCAGTCCATCTCATTGAGGGTCTTCCTCTTTTGAGGTGACCCTGTACTTTACCAGGCATAATGTTCTTCCCCAGGGACCGGTCCCCCTGATAACATGTCCAAAGTATATGAGATGAAGTCTCACCATCCTTGCTCACTACTAAGGAACGTTCTGGCTGTACTGCTTCCAAGACATATTCCAGGCAGTAGAGTGCTTAATAAATACTGTATTGTTTGCTAAAGGCAGTGCTATATGGGGTTGATATTTCCTTCTGAATGTGCTAGCCTGGTTTAACAAATCTTTCGTGTGTAGTGTCACTTTTCATTGTGTTGTTTGAGCTGTCTCAGAGGCACCTTCAGCAGGGGCCAAGGAACAGCTCAGAAACACAGAAGTAAATGAGTTTGCCGGATGCTTTAATACTTTTTGTCTGTGCTGACTTCCCCTCTGTTGTAGGAATGTAACAAATACCATGGGGATTTGCTATGTTAAGTAAATGTGTGTATTCTCACTGTGAAGATATGAGATGTTTGGAGGGCTGGGAGCAGCTTTTCCCTGCACAGTTTTTTTTTAAATTTTTTTAATTGTGGTAAAACTATATATAATGAAACGTTTGCCAATTGAACAATTTTACATGTATCAGGGACATTGACAACATTCTTCATGTTGTGCAACCATGATCTCTATCCTTTTCCAAATTATTCCACCACCATTAACAGAAACTCAGTGCCCCCTAAACAAAGATTCTCACTTTCCCTTTCCTTCTCACCCTTAGTAACCATGAATAAGCTTTGGTCTCTACACTTTTTATTTCATATAGGTGGAATCATATAATATCTGTCCTTTTGTAACTGAACTATTTCACTCAGTATAATGTTTTCCAGGTTCATCCATGTTGTAGCATGCATCAGAACTTCGTTTTTCTTTATGGTTGAGTAATATTCCATTGTATGTATATACCACATTTTATTTATCCATTCATATGTTGATGGACACGTGGGTAGTTTCCACCTTTTGGCTATTGTAAATAGCCCTGCAATGAACACTGGTGTACAAATATCTGTTTGTGTTCCTGCTTTCAATTCTTTTGGGTATATACTTAGAATTGGTATTGCTGGGTCATATAGGAGGTCTTTGTTAATTTTTATACCTTTTTGGATGTACTTAAGGTCAGTCCTGGAGCCCTGATGGCACAGTGGTTAAGAGCTTGGATGCTAACCAAAAGGTCAGCAGATATCTACCAGCTGCTCCTTGGAAACCCTATGGGGCAGTTCTACTGTGTTGTACAGGGTTGTTAAGAGTTGGAATCAATTTGATGGCAACAGGCTTGATTCAAGATTAGCCCTGACCTAACCCCTCCCTTACTTGAATTCAGCTTTTTAGAAAGGATTTAGTTGGAAAATTGACAACTGTTACAGATGTCTTTTTTAATCTAATCGAATATAATCTGATCTTTTTCTATTTTTTTCTAATCCGTTTAGAATTGAACGGCAGTTCTACGTAATTGTTACCTGTAGGGTCCAAAAGCATGAAATTCATAATCATGACCTACAGGCAGTCCCTGAGTTATGAACATCCAACTGACACACAACCCTAGTTCTGTTAAGAATTTGAAGTACATACAATGGTTCCTAATAACAAATGGGTGCTACTTTGCCACCCACATCAAAACATTATTATTATTAGTAGTATATTATTATGTTAAAGATGCTTTAGTGTATCTGGAAGTGTTTCTTTAATGTTTTTATGCATAGAAATGTACACTATATGGTATAGACTAAGACAAACATTGACTGACATTAGATAAGTACCATACCTAAATGTTCTGACTTACATACAAATTTGAGTTAAAGACAGATTTAGGAACTGAACTCATTCATAATCTGTGTACTGCCTGTACTATAGAGTTAAATAGACTAGATTTTGAATCCTGTTTCTGCCACTAGCTCTTCTCACTCAGACTCAGTTTCCTCATCTGAAACACAGAGTCTGTCAATAAGAGCAAATGAGATAATAACCAGCATCTGGTGTAAATGCCTGAACGCCATTAATCCTTCTGCCCTTCCATCTTCTCTCCCTTTTTTCCTCTCTCCTTTTCTTCCTTCTAATATATAATTTTTTAAAAAAATTTCTTTGGATCATCCTTTTCAGTTATAAATACATTCAATCTCTCTCATTTTAAAACAAAAGCAGAAAAACAAAAATAAACTCTCTTGACCCCAAATCCTCCTCCTCCTACCTTATCTTCCTTATCCCATTATAATAAATTTTCTTTTGAAAGTTATTTACTTACTATCCACAATTCCTTGTTTCTCACCTATTTCTTCAGTAGTCTGGCTTCAGCCCCAATACTCCTAATAATCCATGGAAATCAATCTCATCAAGACCCCCATTCAGCTGCATTAACCAAGGCACCTTTGTATTGCTAGTACTGTAAAACCTGTGAAAGCCCGAAACTGTGCAACATGGAAACCTGTAAGAGAAGGAAAACTCAAATATTTTCCATTGATAGAGAGTGATAGAAAAGCTGTAAAACTGCACCCTGTTAAAGGCAGAAAACTTGAAAGACCTATAAAAATAAGGCAGTCCCATTGAGTTCCGGCTCTCACAGGTTTCACTGTATTTTTCACTGCTTTAGAGGTTTGTACTTGCTAATCCAGTTTTCAGGAGGAGACTATTTTTGCTGAATATTTTAATGTTATTTGGGTAAACTGTCTTGTTATATATGAGCCATTAGTTGTTGTTCTGTAATATGGATCTTGGGAGTATCAGAACCACGGTGAATGGGGAGAAAAATCAGCATACTTTCCCTCACCTGAGCTTTCTCTATTAAAATATAGACTACTTTATTAAAGAAGCTAAGCCAAGACATTATAACATTAGCACAAACAATTTACTTAAGTAGGATGCTCAATTTAAAATAAAATATAAAGGGAAACATATTTTGTAAAATTATGATTCCTTTTTCACTGATCCTTTAGCATTCTCAATAATTGTTTAGTCTACCTCGGGTTTTCATTGCAGTTTAATTAATTATTAACTATGAACACTTCCTTCAGACATCACAGACTATTTACTTCTTGGTGAAAGTTCTGCTTCCACATATAAACATGTGTTCCCTTGCAGGCAAGATTTTTTTGAGTGTGCAAGAAAGGGTCATGAGGAGAAATTGGTTGTGAACTCAGCTAGTTGATCCTATTATGTGTGGTCTCTTGATTTCAACTCTTCTTATCTCTATCAAGCATAGGAACTTTACAGCATTAGGAGAAAGACTCCATTTTTCTCTCAAACTCCTGTTTTTAGTCATTCTTCTGCTTTAAATTTAATTTTAACTTTTATGCTAACCAACTCTATTGTTATGTGGACAGTATAGTTTGAAGATGCAAGTAGCTTACTAAGACAGAAACAAGGAAGTTCCCCCCAGATCAGCAGCTCTCGACACCATTTTTTGTTGCTCCCTTGGATGTTTGCTTCCACATATCTAGCTATCATTTTTATCCTACTATTTTTTTGATTTGTCTGTTTCAGGCCTTACTTACTGATTTTCTACTATGAAAGATGATGACTGTGCTGGTTAATTATGTGTCATCTTGAATAGGCTATGGTTCCTAGTGGTTTATCCAAATGCTAGACTAGTTATTGTTCCATAATATAATGTAATGTAATGAAATGTAACATAACATAATGTAATGTAATGTAATGTAATGACTTTTCATAATATAATCAGTCGAATCAGATGAAGAAGCATATTCTGCCTCCAGACTATACATTGATATTTTGGCAAAACTTGCTCTGTCTCTACTCTGCACTCTTCCTGTCACCAGACCTGTGGACCTTGGGACAGAAGACTGCAGAAATCTCCAGCCTGTCACCTAACCTACAGATTATGGACAAAATTGTCCCCCACAATCACGTGAGCTAATTCCTTGAAGTGTATCTTGCTTTATTTTTGGTGGCTTTTGCCTTAAAAAAATTCCTGTACTGTTATTTTAGTAAGGTTGTCAAATGGAATGATGCTGTGTATTCACTCTGTCATATTTGTTTGAAAGCTATAAATTGTTTCTTTCCTTGCCCTCTGGCTTAAGTGTTAAAAAAAAAAAAAATTACATGCTAGTGAATGTTGGTAAAATACAGTCATTGTCTTTCTCCTAATCAAAATGGATAATTTCTGCTTTTTGTCGCTTGACTAAAACTCTATCCTTTGAGCTGGACATTTAAAAAAAATTCCAAGGTTTACTCATTAAATAATAAGCTCTACAATATAACTAGAACTTTAATAAATGACATAAAATATTTCCTAAATATTGATCATGCACAAAATATTGATATCTATATTCTCAAATATTTTATGACCTGACCTGATTGGAAAATTTATCTGTAAAGTAAAATGAAGTAATGATTCAAGATGATAATGAGAGCAGTTTTATTAATTTCTGTATGACTATATTCCACATATCCAGATGCAAACAACTCATCCTTCATGTAACTATGTGATAACCACCTCAAATTCTGATTCACTTACCAGCCTGGAAGAAAGGGCTCTTTATGAAGATGAGTGTCTTACTCAGTATGTATTTGTGATTTCTACCTCTTTGGAGGTCTTCAAATTAAAAGAGTCATCCCTTAGATGTGAATTAAGTGTGGCCGATTCTGGAAGTGGTGGAATTTTTAGTTACTATTTTTATTATGACTAGACTCATCTATATGTGACAGACAGCCTGAAGTTTCCTAAACATCAGTGGTTTCATCAAGACAGACCAGTCTTTCTTGTTCAGGTAAACAAAGTACCAGGTGCAGGGCTTGTGGCACCAAGCCTGGCTCCAGAACCCTTTTACTTTGAGCTTCGTGATCTTCAGCATGTCGTCTTATTGTCCAAGATGAAACATGAGCTCAAGTCACCATTTCCTCCTTTGAACCAACAGGAAGGAGCGAGAGTGAAGAAGAAAATACCTTTATTTTGAGGCCATTTTCAGGAAGTTGCACACATTCCACTGGCCAAAACCTGGCTACATGGCCAAGCTCAGTTGCAAAGAAGGGTGGAAAATGCATCTATTCCAGACAACTCTGTGCCCAGATAACTATCAGGGATTCTATTTCTAAGCAAGAAAACAGGAACAGATACTAGGGGAAAAACTGCAGTATTTTCAAAGGGACATCTACATATATCCCACTTGGGATTCCACACATTTTGTACTCTGGAAAACACTGGGACCCCAAAGAGGTTGTGACTCGTGATCTGGATGATGGTCAATGGCAAGACCAGTGACCAGATTTTACCTACTTTATGACTATTGATCCTTTGCTGGGATCCAGTAGTGTAGTGAAGTATTTTTTAAAATTATGCATCTTAATTATAAAATATCTCAAACATACAGAGAAGTCTGATGCCCATTATTCACCACTCAATTTTAATAGACTCTGTCACAATTCTTTCAGATATCTCTTTTGTCTTCATAAGAAACAAAAGTGCCACCTCCTCCCCCATCCCTTTCTCTTTACACCTATTGAATCTTTACAAGTGGCAGGGACTACTTGCATTGGAATAGAATTTATTTCACTCAAGGCACTATGCCTTGAATTTAGAGACCATCTCAAGAATAGATTTGAGGCACTTCTGGGCAACTTGACACTATAGTCAGAAGCACCACGCCATCCCTCCGCAGCAAAGATCAGAAAAACTAAGTCATAGTCACACGTCAATCCTGAAACACTAAGCATCAGATGAAGAGATAAAGAACTCAGCCAAGCACAGAATGGAATAAGAAACTGACCGAGAACAGAGAGTGAGGAGAGATACAAGCAGAGGTCCCCTATCAGCTACTGCAGCACAGATCTGCCATCTTGGACTCTTATCGGAGATCAGTGAACAGGGGGTACGAGAAAGCAGTTTCACGAAGATTCCAGCAAGAGACAGAACAACCGGTAACCAGCGATATAAGCTTTCCCACCCTCCACCCTTCTTCACTCCCACTTAGCCTCCTCTGCTTCCTGCAGCCACAGTCTCTTGGCAGGGAAGCACCAGCTTCACCTCAGTGTCACTTGGATTCCATGTACCAGCAGTAGCTGGCTCCTTGAGTGCCTTTTGTTGGCTGCTGGTGCTGCTTTTTTCTGCTTCTTTAGATTTCTTCCTTACCTCTCACCACCTCCCTCTCCTTTCTCTCAAATACCTGGCTCCATGTACCATCTTTGCTTCTTCCTGAAAGGCTGAAAAACACCGCTTGACTCTGAAACTGCTTCCTGGCCAGTGCCACAATGCTGGTGGGACCCCTGGGGCTTTTTTGTTTGTTTCTTTGTTTGCTCTGATTTGTTCTGTTTTGATTCATTTGTTTGTTTTCTTTCCTTTTCTTGGCTTGGGAGCCCCTTCTAGCTGGTACTCCCTTCCTCTGCATAGAGGCACAAGGACATCCCTGGGGGCATTTCTGTTTTCTTTTTTATTTTTGTTTATTTTGTTTTCTTCTCTCTCTTAGTCCCTTTCTGTATTTCTTCACTTCCAGTCTCTCAATCTATTCATTTTTTATCTTTTACCCTTTTTCCTGTTTTTTAATTTTTGTTTTTCCCCATTTCTCAGTCTCTCATCTTTCCACTCCAATAGCAAGCTTGCTTAGCACTGTTTTTTGTTTGTGTGTATGGTTTTGGCTCCCGTTCCTCTCTCTTCTCTCTCATCTTTTATATATCCATCTTAGCTCCACACATCACAATCTACCCCCTCCTTCCTGCCTACATGCACCATGCCCTGAACATCACACTCCCAAGAAGCACAGGCATGGCCTACTGGAACTTGCACTGCACTGGTTCCTGGTCCACACTGTCAGTCCTGGTACGTGCCACAAAAAACCCATCCCAGCAACTCCCCTTCAGCTGGACCTGCCCTGCTGTACTATGCCTGAGTGACTGACCCTGCCCATTGGAGAAGGAAATGAAAAGTATCATACCCACAGACAAGCAAACAACAAAGAATGCACAGCCCACCTGCTCAGACATAACCAAATAAAACAAAAAAGCAGGATGAAACAAACAAATCTACAATCAGTAAACCAGGAAAATAACCACTGAATGCCCCAAAGACAGCAGACAATACCTAAACATTTACAAAAACAAGACAGGATGGTTCCAGTAGGCATCCAAAATAAAACACCAGATGACTTTCCAGTAGAAGAAAAGCACTAGATGTAACTGATAGGGAATTCAAATCTCTAATATTCAGAATTATCCAAGAGTTGAAGCAAAAAGCAGACAAAATGAGGAAAAAATAGACAAATTCATGGAAAAGGCAGACAAATTCATGGAAAATACGGACAAAAAATGCAAGAATTCAAGAGAATAATACAGGAACAAAATGCTGAAATAAATTCACAACTAGAAACCATACAAAAACAACAATTAGAAATCCAAAAGATAAACAACAAGATTTCAGAAATGCACAGTGTCATAGAAGGGCTGAGGAGTAGGTTTGAAATGATGGAAAACAGGATCAGTGAAATGGAAGACAAACTTTGGATACAACTCTGAGGAAAAATCAGAAAAAAGAATGAAGAAAAATGAAACCCTGAGAATTATGTAGGATACAATCAATAGCAAAAACCTGTGAGTGATCAGAATTCCAGGACAGGGGGAGAAAATGGAAAACACAGAGAGGATCACTGAATAATTGCTGACAGAAAACCCCAATATCATGAAAGATGAAAACCTGACCATCCAAGAAGCTCAACAAACCTCATATGGGATAGAACCCAAAAGAAAATCACCAAGGCATATCATAATCAGACTTGCTAAAACGAAAGACAAAGAATCCTGAGAGCAGATCGAGAAAAACAAAAAGTCTCATACAGAGGAGAAACAATAAGACTAAGCTCGGATTATTTGGCAGAAACCCTGCAGGCAAGAAGGCAATGGGATGACATATATAAAACCTTGAAAGAAAAAAATTGCCAGCCAAGAATAATATATGCTGCAAAACTCTTATTCAAATACGATGGTGAAATTAGGTCATTTCCAAATAAACAGAAATTAAGGGACTATGTAAAAACCAAACCAAACTTACAAGACATTAAAAGGAGTCCTTTGATCTGAGAACAAACAATTTCAGACCACAGGCAAAATCTAGGACACAGGATTGTACTAGCCAGATACCAACCTAGGAAATAAACTCTTAAAGACTATGCAAAACCAAAAGAATTACAACATGGAACCAGAAAGGTTAATCTGTAAATGACAACAGCATCAGAATAATAAAAGAGGGAATAAATGGTGTTGGTATAGAACCTTCTAACGGAAACGAAGGCAAGGCGATACCAAGTAATAATAGACTGGTTCAAATCTAGGAAGATAAGGGTAAATTTCAAGGTAACCACAAAGAAAGATAACAAACCTACTCATCAAAACAAAGATAAAAAACATAAAGTCTCAGTAAAAACAAAACCTACAAAAACAAAAGAAATGAAAAAAAAAAATCCACAAACAAAAGGAACTCAGCACAGGAGAGTAAGAGGAACAAAGAAAACGTCAGC
>NW_004444154.1:2797349-2824426 GCF_000243295.1 Trichechus manatus latirostris
GACTGAGTCCAGTACAGCTAGATGGTGCCCGGCTAGCACCACTGACTGCGCTGACCGGGATCACAATAGTGGGTCCTGGACAGAGCTGGAAAAGGATGTAGAACAAAATTCTAACTCACAAAAAAAGACCAGATTTACTGGTCTGACAGACTGGAGAAACCCCAAGAGTATGACCCCTGGACATCCTGGACATCCTTTTAGCTCAGTGGTGAAGTCACTCCCAAAGTTCATTGTTCAGCTGGGGATTGGGCAGCCTCATAAAACAAAATGGGATGAATGAGGCACAGCAGTCCAGGGACAAGGACTAGAAGACAGGAGTGGAGAAGAAAGCTGGTGTTAGAGAACCAAAGTCTGAGAAGGGAGGGTGTTGACATGTCATGGAGTTGTTAACCATTGTCATAGGGCAATTTGTGTACTGTTTAATGAGAAAACTATTTGTTCTGCAAACCTTCATCTAAGGTACAAAAAAAAATTATCTATGTGAGATCCAATTGACAACAGCAACTCAAAAGTTTTGATGGGAAGCCCAGGGGCAGTGAGTTGAAGATAATGGTGATGGAATAATTTGGAAAACGATAGTGAGAATAGCAGCACAACTGGAAGAATGTAATCGATGACACTGAATTGTGCATGTAGAAACTTTTGAAATGATGGTACTTTGGCTATGTATATTTTCACCAAAAAAAAGGTCCTCCAAGTTCGAGAAGGGAGAGTGCTGACATGTCATGGGGTTGTTAAGCAATGTCATAAAATAATATGTATACTGACTGTTTAATGAGAAACTATTTTTTCTGTAAACTTTCATCTAAAGTACAATAAAAAAATAAAAAAAACAAAAAAACAAACAAAAAGAATAGATTTGATGCATTGAACACTAATGACCTAAGACCAGACGAGTTGTGGAATGACATCAAGGACATCATACATGAAGAAAGCAACAGGTCATTAAAAAGACAGGAAAGAAAGAGAAGACCAAAATAGATGTCAGAAGAGACTCTGAAACTTGCTCTTGAATGTAGAGTAGCTAAAGTGAATGGAAGAAGTGATGAAGTAAAGAAGACAAAAAATGACACGTGTAAACAACTGGAGTTAGAAAACCAAAAGGGAAGAACTCGTTCAGCATTTCTCAAGCTGAAAGAACTGAAGAAAAGTTTCAAGCCTTGAATCTCAATGTTGAAGGATTCTATGGGGAAAATACCAAATGACGCAGGAAGCGTAAAAAACAGACGGAAGGAATACATGGAGTCATTCAATTAGTGGATGTTTAACCATTTCAAGAGGTAGCATATGATCAGGAACCAATGGTACTGAAGGAAGATGTCCAAGCTGCACTGAAGGCATTGGGGAAAAATAAGGCTCTATTGATGGAATACCAATTGAGATGTTTCAAAAAACAGATTCAGCACTGGAAGTGCTCACTTGTCTTTGCCAAGAAATTTGGATGACAGCTACCTGGCCAACCAACTAGAAGAGATCTATATTTATACCTATTCCCAAGAAAGGTGAACCAATCAAATGCAGAAATTATCGAACAATATCATTAATATCACATGAAAGTAAAATTTTGCTGAAGAGCATTCATAAGTGGTTGCAGCAGTACACCCAGAGGGAACTGCTAGAAATTCAAGCCAGATTCAGAAGAAGATGTGGAACCAGAAGTATCATTAGTGCTGTCAGATGGATCCTGGTTGAAAGCAGAGAATACCAGAGTAATGTTTACCTGTGTTTTATTGACTATGCAAAGACATTCAACTCTGTGGATCATAAAAAAGTATGGATAACACTGCGAAGAATGGGAATTCCAGAACACTTAATTGTGCTCGTGAGGAACCTGTACATAGGTCAAGAGGCGGTCATTGGAAGAGTACAAAGGAATACTGCATGATTTGAAATCAGGAAAGGTGTGTGTCAGGGTTGTATTCTTTCACGATACTTATTCAGTCTGTATGCTGAGCAAAAAATCCAAAAAGCTGGAATATATGAAGAAGAACGAGGCATCAGGATTGGAGGAAGACTCATTAACAACCTGCGTTATGCAGAAGACACAATCTTTCTTGCTGAAAGTGAAGAGGACTTGAAGCACTTACTGATAAAGATCAAAGATGGCAACCTTCAATATGGATTAGACCTCAACATAAAGAAAACAAAAATCCTCACAACTGGATCAATAGGCAGCATCATGATCAATGGAGAAAAGACTTAAGTTGTCAAGGATTTCATTTTACTTCAATCCATAATCAACGCCCATGGTAGCAGAAGTCAAGAAATCAAATGATGCATTGCGTTGGACAAATCTGCTGTAAAAGACCTCTATGAAGTGTTAAAAAGCAAAGAAGTCACCTTGAAGACTAAGGCGCACCAGATCCAAGCCTTGGTTTTTTCAATCGCCTTATATGCATCTGAAAGCTGGACAATGAATAAGGAAGATCAAAGAAAAATTGATACCTTTGAATTATGGTGCTGGCAAGGAATACAGAATATACCATGGACTTCCAGAAGAATGAACAAATCTTGGAAGAAGTATAGACAGAATGCACCTTAGAAACAAGTGTGACAAGACTATGTCTCACATACTTTGGACATGTTATTAGGAGGGATCAGTCCCTGGAGAAGGACATCATGCTTGGTAAAGTAGAGGGTCAGTGAAAAAGAAGAACACCCCCAACGAGATGGATTGACACAGTGGCTGCAATAATGGGCTCAAGCACATCAATGATTGTGAGGATGGGGCAGGACCAGGCAGTTTGTGGTGCTGTTGTACATAGGTTCACTATGAGACAGAATCGATCTGACGGCACCTAACAACAACAACAAAGGCACCATGCAGATGCCACGTGGCCATTGATGGCAACTTAGCTAATGTTGTTGTGAGTTGCCATCAAGTGGGCTTTGACTCATGGCGACCTTATGTACACCATAAGGAAACATGGACTAGTCCCGTGTCATATTCATGATTGTCGGCACATTTGAATCCATTGTTGTAATCATTCTGTAGTACCTTCTAACACAGGGGGCTTATTTTCCAGCATTATGCTGGATAATATTCATTGTTCTCATTAGCTAATTTTTGGAAGTATATTGCCAGGCCTTTTTTCCTAGTATATCTTAGTCTTGAAGCTCCACTGAAACCTGTCCACCATGGATGACCCTGCTTGTATTTGAGATATCAGTGCCATAGTTTCCAGCATCATAGCAACATGCAAGCCACAACAGTATGACTGTTATGGATTGAATTGTGTCCCCCCAAAATGTGTGTCAACTTGGCTAGGCCATGATTTCCAGTATTGTGTTGTTGTCCATCATTTTGTGATCTGGTGTGATTATCCTATGTGTTATAAATCCTTACCTCTATGATGTTAATGAGGTAGGATTAGAGGCAGTTACGTTAATGAGGCAGGACTCGGTCTACAGGATTAGGTTATATCTTGAGACAACGTCTTTTGAGATATAAAAGAGAGAATCAAGCAGAGAGGAGAGGGACCCCATTACCATCAAGCAAGAAGAGTTAGGAGTAGAGTGTGTCCTTTGGACCCTGGATGCCTGTGTTGAGAAGCTCCTAGACCAGGGAAAGATTGATGACAATGACCTTCCCCCAGAGGAGACAGGGAAAGAAGCCTTCCTCTGGAGCTGGTGCCCAGGATTTGAACTTCTACCATCCTAAACTGTGAGAGAGTAAGTTTCTGTTCGTTAAAGCCATGACCTTGTGGTATTTCTGTTATAGCAGCACTAGGTAACTAAGACAATGACAAACTGATGAAGGGGTTATAGAGCTTGACTAATAAAACCAAAAATCAAACTCATTGTCATTGAGTCGATTCCAACTCATAGTGACCCTATACAATAGCACAGAGTAGAATTGCCCCATAAGGTTTCCTAGGCTGTAATCTTTAAGGAAGCAGACTCCCAGATCTTTCTCCCGCAGAACTGCTGGTGGGTTCAAACCATCAACCTTTGAGTTAGCCGCCAAGCTCTTAACCACTGCACCACCAGAGCAGTTTGGCTAATAGGGGATCAAAAAGCAGTATTTTCTGAAGTGTGATTACTGATCTTAATAAAACACAATCCAGTTAATGATCTTTGTGTTTATTAAAAATATCTTTGTCAGATTAAATGTTTTAAAATACTATTTGCATATATATTTAAAGGATATAAATATGCAATTTCAAGAAAAATGAACATCTATTAGATATATTTATATTTATTAAGGAATATACTTAACTACAGGAGCCCTGGTGGTGTAGTGGTTAAAGCACTCGGCTGCTAACTAAAAGGTTGGCAGTTTGAACCCACCAGCCACTCTGTGGGAGAAGGATGTGGCAGTCTGTTTCTGTGAAGATTTAGAGCCTTGGAAACCCTATGGGGCAGTTCTACTCTGTCCTATAGGGTCATCATGAGTTGGAATCAACTTGACGGCAGTGGGTTTGGGTGGGTTAAACTTAACCACATTTTTCACTGTTATATTCCTTCTACATTTTCTATGTTTAAGAACAGTCCTTTAACAACAGACTTTATGGTTCTAAGTGTTACAGCTGAACTCAGCTGTCTTAGGTCGGATTACCTGGGAAATAGTTACCCCAGAAACAGACTGAGACTCTATGGTATTCTGGGGAGGGGAGAGAGTAGGGAAGACTAGTTGAGGAAGGGAAGTTGGGCTGTGATGCAGTTGCAACAAAGGCCTCAGCTGGTCCCACTGGGGCTCTGGAGCTGGCATGACCCTTCGGTGTTGTCTCCCCTGAAGGGAGGCCAATGATAGAATGAAAGCTGCCCCTGGGGAGGGAGTTTGATCTTGGGAAAAGCAGCTCTCTTCTACCTCAGGCAATTCCCAGGGAGGGCCTCAGCTATGAGACCTCAGCAGGCAATACTTCCTCAAACCTGAGGGGGGCATCTGAGAGCAGACCCTGTATCCACTTTTGGGTGGACAGAGTTCCCAGTTGGTATTAGTTCAGTGGTAGACTTCTCACCTTCCATGTGGGAGACCAGTTAGTTTGCCAGCCAATCTACCTCATGTGCAGCCACCCCCAGTCTGTCAGTGGAGGCTTTCGTGTTGCTATGATGCTGAAAATGTTTCAGTAGAGCTTCCAGACTAAGACGGACTGGGAAAAAAAGCCTGGCAATCTACTTCCAAAAACTAGTCAGTGAAAACCCTATGGATCACAACAGTCTTATCTGCAACTTATCATGGGGATAGTGCAGGACCAGGCAGTGTTTTGTTACATTGTGTGTAGGGTTGCCAGAAGTTGGAGGCCAACTCAAAGGCAACTAACAATACCACGCTTCAGCCAATCACACTCTTCTTATATTTCACTGTATAGTTGGCCAATTCTAAGTCAACCGACTAATTCTAATTTTTATCAAGCAGACTGGATGTCAGAGTTCAGAGTAATATTGTTTAAACCTTTTTGAAAAGAAGCTGGATGAGGAATCTTAATTAAAAAATAATAGATAAAGGTGATGAAATATTTCTGACTGAATTTTAAAAATCTTTTTTTGTTTGGTGGAAAACACTTTATTGTTTCTGAAATCCCTGAAGTACCTTTAGGGTGGGAAGATTCTGAGGCTCTGGTGTATTGGGATGAGCCTGATTTTGAAATCAGATATACCTGAATGTTAGACTTCTACAGTTACTGGCTGTGTGACCTGGGGGATTCATACAATCTCTCTGTGCTTCCATTTTCTAAACATAAAACTCAGAAGTTTTTCCAAGGTCCCTTTGGACTTCAAGACTATCTGATTTATGAGGGAATACAGTCAGTGCTGGCAATGGAGCAAATCCAAGAACTATTATTGTAAACCAGTTGATGTCCAGTAGATTCCAATTTACGACGACTCAATGTCAGTGTAGAACCATGCTCCATAGGGTTTTCAATGGCTGATTTTTCACAAGCAGATTCCCAGGACTTTCTAAGTTGCCCCTGGGTGGACTTAAACCTCCAACCTTTCAATTAACAACCAAGCACATTAACTGGTTGCACTACCCAGGGACAAGAACTATTGTAGGCTTGACCAATTTCCTGGTCATCCATCAGTAGAAGTAACTTATCATTGAAGGTACCTTCATAAGGCAACTCTCACACCCATGGATGGCTTGAGAAAGTTCATGTCCGGGACTCCTACTGCCAAGTCTGCATTAGAAAGCCTTAACTCTTTGGTTCAGTCTAAAGTAGGGAGCAAGGGGAAGACACTAGGGAAGCTCAAACAGGTGCCAGCAGCAAGAAGTGGGCCTCAGAGACACAGTCCAGATCACATTTCAAGTGCAGGGATTCATGAAATTGGATTGCCCCTCTCCCCAGCACACACCCACCCTGGAAGTCACTAATGAGTGGCTCCCATGTTCCATTGGTGGGAGAGGTTAGGAGACTGTAATTAGGGTGGAGGGGCTGCCCCACAGAGGAGATGTTGGAGTCTGCTCAGCTTCTGAGCTCAGTAAGTATGACTCATCCCCCCCACTTTGAACTGTGGGCCATCACTTTGAGCCTTGAGTTCCTGCCATCAAGTTCCCTCACACATATACTAGCCTTTTTTTCTTTCCATTTCTAATTGAGAAAAGATATGCTTTATTTGAAGTGAGAATCCCTTCGTGTTCATGAATGTCTTCCACTCCTGCAAATCACTGCAAAGGGAATAATAATTCAAACAGTGTAGACAGAGGCTGTTCAGTGATCTCATCGAGGAGTCCGCTGGGCAAAGCAGGGGGCAGGGGGATTAGGAGAATTTGACTGCGGGATAATCTGTTGCAGAGCTACATATGCTTTCTTCTCCATGCTTAAAGCAGGAAAGAGAATATGCTGTGTTCCCTACCTCCTGGGGCTGTGGAGCAGGCACACGACATGATAGATATGAAAGGGATCTCAGTCCATGGAAATCCAGGATCAATCCATCTGTCAACAAAGTCAATGGGATATTTGTTGAACATCTGATATATGACTGAGAGAAAATCAATACACATTATGATTCATTATTTTAAAATATGCTTTAAAATGTTTCAAGGGGAAAAAAATTTGACTGTTTTAAAAACTGAAAGCAAGTTTCTGACAGAGTTGAGAATGTGAAACTGGTTGGAAAACTGCTAGTGTGTAGCGTGGAACTACTCAAAATGAGAAGAAACAGCTGCAAACGTTAGTTAATAATTGGAATGTGGAATGTGCAAATTATGAATCAAGGAAACTTGGAAGTTGTCAAAAATGAAATGGAATGCTTGAAGATCAGTATACTAGACATTATTGAGCTGAAATGGATTAGTATTGGCCATTTTGAACCAACAATCATATGGTCTACTGTGCTGGGGATGACAAATTGAAGAGGAATGGTGTATTCATTGTCAAAAAGAGCATTTCAAGATCTATCCTTAAATACAACACTGGCAGTGATAGGATAATATCAATATGCCTACAAGTAAGACCAATTAATATAACTATTAGTCAAATCTATGCCCCAACCACTAATGCCAAAGATAAAGAAATGGAAGATTTTTCCAATTTCCACAGTATGAAATTGATCAAACATGCAATGAAGATGCATTGACAATCATTAGTGATTGGAGTGTGAAAGTTGGAAACAAAGAAGAAGGATCAGTAGTTGAAAAATACAGCCTTGGTGATAGAAATGATGCAGGGGATTGCATGACAGAATTTTGCAAGACCAATGACTTATTCATTGGCAATATCTTTTTTCAACAACATAAATGGTGACTATACATGTGGACTCAGCGAGATGGAATACACAGGAATCGAGTCGACTACATCAGTGGAAAAAGAAGATGGAGAAGCTCAATATCATCAGTCAGAACAAGACCAGGAGCTGTCTGTGGAACAGACCATCAATTTCTCATATGCAAGTTCAAGTTTAAGCCGAAGAAAATTAGAATAAGGCCATGAGAGCCAAAATCCCACCTGAATTTAGAGACCATCTTAGAATAGATTTGATACACTGAACACTAATGACCAAAGACCAGACAAGTTGTGGAATGACATTAAGGTCATCATACATGAAGAAAGCAAAAGGTCATTAAAAAGAAAAGAAAAAATAAATAAATAAAAACATATCGGATGCCAGAAAAGGCTCTGAAACTTGCTCTTGATGGTAGAGTAAGTATAGTGAATGGAAGAAATGATGAAGTAAAAGGGTTGAACAGAAGATTTCAAAGGGCAACTTGAGAAGATAAAGAAAAGTATTACAATGAAATGTGCAAAGAACTAGAGTTAGAAAACCAACATAGAAGAACACGCTAGCATTTCTCAAACTGAAAGAACTGAAGAAAAATTTCAAGCCTCGAGTTGCAATATTGAAGGATTCTATGGGCAAAAAATTGAACCATGCAGGAAGCATCAGAAGAAGATGGAAGGAATACACAGAGTCACTGTACCAAATAGAATTTGTAGATGTTCACCCACGTCAGGAGGTAGCATATGATCAAAAATTGATGTTACTGAAGGAAGAAGTCCAAGCTGCGCTGACAGAATTGGTAAAAAACAAGGCTCCAGGAATTGACAGAATACTAGCTAAGATGTTTCAACAAATGTATGCAATTCTGGAAATGCTCACTCATTTATGCCAAGAAATTTGGAAGACAGTTACCTAGCCAACTGACTGAAAGAGATCCATATTCATGCCTATTCCAAAGAAAGGTGATCCAACAGAATGAGGAAATTATTGAAAATATCGTTAATATCATATGCATGTATAAGTATGCTGATGATAATTCAAAAATGGTTGCAGCAGTAGATTGACAGGGAATTGCCAGAAATTCAAGTAGATTCAGAAGAGGATGTGGAATGAGGAATATCACTGCTGATGCCAGATGAATCATGGCTGAAAGCAGAGAATACCAGAAAGATATTTTCCTGTGTTTTATTTACTATGCAAAGGCATTCAACTGTGTGGATCATAACAAATTATGGATAACATTGTGAAGAATGGGAATTCCAGAACACTTAACTGTGCTCATACGGAAACTGTACATAAACCAAGAGGCAGTCACTTGAACACAGCAAGCAGGTACTGTGTGGTTTAAAAATCAGGAAAGGTGTACGTCAGGGTTGTAATCATTCACCACACTTATTCAATCTTTATGATAAGCAAATAATCTGAGAAGCTGGGCTAAATGAAGAAGAATGGAGCATCAGAATTGGAGGAAGACTCATTAACAACCTGCAATATGCAGATGACATTACCTTACTTGCTAAAAGTGAAAGCACGTACTGATGAAGATCAAAAATCACAGCCTTCAATACAGATTACACCTCAACAAAAATCCTCACAACTGGACAAATAAGCAACATCATGATAAACGGAGAAAAGATTAAAGTTGTCAGGGATTTCATTTTACATGGATCCACAATCAACACATACGGAAGCTGCAGTTAAGAATTGAAATGATGCATTGCATTGGGCAAATCTGCTGCAAAAGACCTCTTTAGAGTGTTAAAAACAAAGATGTCACTTTGAGGACTAAGGTGTGCCTGACCCAATTCATGGTATTTTCAATTGTCTCATATGCATGCAAAAGCTGGACAATAAATAAGGTAGACTGGAGAAGAATCGATACCTTTGAATTATAGTGTTGGTGAAGAATATTGAATATACAATGAACTGACAGAAGAAAGAACAAATCTTTCTTGGAAGAAGTACAGCCAGAATGGTCCTTAGAAGCAAGGATGGCAAGATTTTGTCTCATGTACTTTGGACATGTTATCAGGAGGGACCAGTCCTTAGAGAAGTATATAGTGCTTGAAAAAAATGAAGACACTCAACGTGATGTATTGACATGGTGGCTGCAGCAATGAGCTCAAACATTTCAACAATTGTAAGGATGGCACAGGACCAGCAGTGTTTCATTCTTTGTATATAAGTCGCTATTTGTCGGAACCAACTCAACAGCACATAACAACAACACCTGTTGGACATTTCCCATGGTGCAAACTAATATCCACCTATTCATAAGGTGCTCTTTCTCCTCACCAAAGTGAATTGCTTCACACAGGAATGGCTACATAATTTTCAGGGCACAGTCAGAAAAAAATGAAAATGCAGGGCCCTGGGTAGGGAAGTCAATCTCTCCTTCATATGGTCCTCAGCCTCAATCTACAATGGATGACCCCCGAGAAATCACAACCTCCGTGCTGAAACTCGGTACCTGGACCAGGTGGGCAAAGGGCCCTCTCCCAATTGTCCATAAATACACCATGATGGCACTGCCATCCTGGGCTGGAGATGGCTGTTGTATTGCTGAGACACTGTGGCATGCACTCTGTGCTGAACCTCCCCATGCCCTGGCCTCCATTGTCTGAAGAGAGTTATCAAAAACAGGATTTTCCCTATCAACCTGGCAACATGGTCCTTCCCATCCTAGAGTAAAGCTGTTCTTTTTCCTCACCAAAGTGGGGTAGGGGAGTGATGTTAGAAGGGGCCTAGGATCCCAGAGGGTGAAGGGAGGGGCAGAGTAGAATCCATCTGGGGAGACGAGGAGGTAGGACCACATGTGAACCAAGACTGCAAGTTCCCAATGCATGCTCCATTGTCCTATTGGACTTCATTTATGAAACACAAATTCAAAGGTAAAATTATTAGAATTTCAAGGCAGTGACCATGTGCATTAAACCAAGTGCAAGGTCCTACTGAGCTTGGGGCCTGTATGACTCCACAGGTCATGTGCCCATGAAGTCCACCCTGCCTTTACCTCTCTTCAGGGAATCATCCTCTTACATATTCTCTAAGAATTTTTTTGTCCTTGATGCTCTCTCCTTCCTGTATCTCACTCGATCTCTTTCTACTGATTCTTCACTCTTAGAATACACGCTAAAGTTGCATCTTTGTTTTAAAACTCCCCTTCTTTTCTTTTTTGATATTGCCTTGTCTCTTTCCTATTAACAGCTAGAATTCTTAAAAGAGAAGTCAACATTTGTTGAGGGTCTCTACTATCTCATCTCTTATTCATCCCTCAGTCACTTCCAAAATGAGACAAATTCTTCTATCATTCCACTAAAGAAAGCCTCCCTTGTAAAGATTATCATCAAGCTCCTAATTACCCAATCCAAAGGTCAGATTTTCAGTTTTTCACCTTCTCTGATTTGAGACATGAGAGGTGACAATGTTGACAATACCCCTCTTGGTATCTATTATGGGTTGAATTGTGTCCCTCCAAAATATACGTTGGAATCCTAACCCCTATATCTGTGAATATAAGGAGCCCTGGTGGTGCAATGGTTAAGCTCTTGGCTACTAACCAAAAGGTCAGATGTTTCAACCCACCAGTTGCTCCATGGTAGAAAAGACCTGGCAATCTGCTCCCATAAAGATTTACAGCCTAAGAAATTCTATGGGACAGTTCTACTCTCTACTCTAGGGTCGCTATGAGTAGGAATCTACTCTAAGACACACAACAACAACTTAACTGTGTATTGGAAATAGGGTTTTCTTTGTTATGTTAATGAGGCCCTAGTAGTGTAGGGTGTGTCCTAAACCTGATCACTTCTGAGTTATAAGGAACAGTCTAGACACAGAGACCAGGACACACAAATGGACAGAAATAGATGCCATGTGAAGACCACCAAGGAAGAGAGGAATAGTGGGACTATAGAAGCTGAGACAAAGTCTTCCCCAGAGCTGACAGAAAGAGAGAGCTTTCCTGTATAGCTGACGCCCTGAATTTAGACCTCTAGCCTCCTAAACTTTTTTTTTTTTTTGCCTTATAATTTTTTAAATTCAAGAACAATTATCTATGATAAAAGTTCTATAGCATAACATAACGATCAAATAAATACATATTATAGGCTTGGCTTGAAAAACAAAAAAAATACTTTAAGTGGATTAGTGAGGATGAACAATGCTCAACAGTGGCTCTAGGAGAAGTAGAAATGGAAAGAACAAAGATCTTCCACGAGTCTTCAAAGATAACCCCAGGAGTTCTGTGTAAGAGGCCACTTCAAAAAGACTAGAGTATTCTGTGCTTAGGGGTCTGTGGAATTCTTAGCTGGAGAAGGAAGTGGGGCTGGGGGTACCGTGAGGTAGGCCGTGCTAGGATGAGGGGCTTATTCCGAATTGGAATCAGAATTGAAGAGCCCCTCCTTGGCTTTGCAGCTTTTCTCGCTCAGTGTCTCTTCTCTGGTGAGCATGGTGGATCTGTGTCTGGTTACCTCAGAGGCTAAGTCTTTGTAGGGGATGTTAATGCCGTTGCCTGTGGGGCTCTTCTGAGCCATGGCCTTACACTCAGAAGATTCGAGGAATTGCTCACTCCTGGGGTGCCTTCCACTGCACCTGTGAGTCTTTTGATCTTAGATTGCTTGCTGCATAACCCTCTGCACTTCAACTCTTGGCTTTGCAAAGAAGTGTTTTTATTACGGACTATGTAGCCTGTATATCAGCTGTTTCACCTCCTCAGAAAAGGTAAAAACAAAATCTCAACTAAGTGCAAAAGGATGCTACTTTGAAGACTAAGGTGTGCCTGACCCAAGCCATAGTGTTTTCAATCACCTCATATGCATGTGAACCATGGACAATGAATAAGGAAGACTGAAAAATCGATGCCTTTGAATTATGGTGTTGGCAAAGAATATTGAATATACCATGGACTGCCAAAAGAACAAGCAAATCTGTCTTGGAAGAAGTTCAACCAGAATGCTCCTTAGTAGCAAGGATGGCAAGACTATGTCTCCCATACTTTGGACATGTTATTAGGAGGGATCAGTCCCTGGAGAAGTACATCATGCTTGGTAAAGTAGAGGGTCAGCAAAAAAGAAGAAGATCCTCAATTAGTTGGACTGACACAGTGGCTTCAACAATGGGCTCGAACGTAACAACGATTGTGAGAATGGTGTAGGACTGGGCAGTATTTTGTTCTGTTGTACATAGGGTTGCTATGAGTTGGAACTGACTTGACGGCACCTAAAAACAACAACAGGAGTGTTCTAGGCAACCTGGTGGCAAAATGGTTAAGTGCTAAGTTGCTAACAGAAAGGTTAGCAGTTTGAGCCACCAGTGGCTCCATGGAAGAAAAGATCTGGAAATCTGCTCCTGTAAGGATTATAGCCTAGGAAACCCTATGGGACAATTCTACTCTGTCCTGTAGATTCATTATGAATCAGAATTGGCACACAACAACAACCGCAGTGTTCTAAATGGCTCTCTAAATGGCCAATTAGTTGCTGAGTCCAGAGAATTCTACTTTATAAATATCTCCTGAGGCTGCCATTTTTCCATTTTCATAGCCACTGCTGTCTTTCAAGAATTCATTGTCTCTCACCTGGTGTATTTCATCTGTCTTCTACTGATTTGTTTACCTTTGATATCCATTGCTTTGATTCAGCACAACACTATGACCAGAAGGATCATTCTAAAAAGAAAATATGATCAAATAACCCCATTGTTTAAGGCTCTTAGTCTTTCACATTTATCTAATGTTTCAAATCTTTGAAAATATTTTTTTAATATTTCCAGAAAAATCGAGGTCAAAATGGCAACCCTTGGTAAACAGATGGCTTCTTAAACCATTTGAAGTAACCATTGACTCTCTGGTGTCCACTGTCCAGCTTTGCTAGTTAAAAAAACACTGATTTCAAGATCAAGCACAAACTTTTTGCTATAGCATCTCTGGATTAACCTCATATCCTGCCATGCCTCAGGATGAATGATTTGGGAGCAAAGAGATCAGAGGCAAATTTTGCCCCACTCATATTCACAGTCAAGTAGGAGAAATAAGAGGTCAAGTATACAAATAACTAGCACACGAGCAAGAAAGTACTAAGTTATACAAAAGAGGCATTGGTAAACTGTTATGGGAATTTAGAGACAACTCAATTTTTTGTTGTTTAAATTTGAAAAGATCATAGAGTCTTTATGAAGAAGACGGTATTTAAGTTTGCGAGTGAAGGATGGGTATAACATTTGATTATAGAAATTTTGGAAGTATTTGTGGGAAGGTATTTTTTTAGACTCTGGGTGGTACAAATGGTTAATGTGCTTGGCTGCTAACTGAAAGGCTAGAGGTTCGAGTCCACCCAGAGGCCACTTGGAAGAAAGGCCTGCCATTCTACTTCTAAAAAAGCAGCCATCGAAAACCCTATGGAGCACAGTTCTGTTCTGACACTTGGGTTCATCATAAGTCAGAATAGAATTGAAGGCAACTGGGTTTTATTTTAGATTAAGGGACTAGTTCAAACAAAAGTAAAGCAAAAATGCAAGAAAGAATGGAGATGTGTTGAAAACAACAGATAGTTAACTTTGGCTTTCCTTAGGCTGCAGGATGAGCAGGAAGGTTGGTCTGAATCAGTACACGAAATACCTTGAGTGCTGGTTTGGAAAACGGAATTCATTTCATAAGCAATGGAGAGCAAAACATGGGTTTCAAAATGACAAGAACTTAGTGAAGAAATAGGTCAAATGGAAAGAAATATTCTTAATGGAAAAATCCTACTTCTGCTAGTGGTCGGTGATTGCCATTCAGGGCGTCACCCCTTCCCACACTTGGTCCCAGTGGTTCCTAAGGTCCAGCTCCAATATGGGCTCAAGAGTGGTCATAACCATTGCTGTCTGGTCAATTCTGACTCATAGTGACCCTACAGGACAGAGTAGAGCTGCTCCATAGGGTAGCTCTGGTGGCACAGTGGTTAAGTGCTCAGTGGCTAACCAAAAGGTCAGTGGTTCAAATCCACCAGTGGCTCCATGCTAGAAAGATGTGGCAGTCTGCTTCTGTAAAGATTACAGCCTTGGAAACCCTGTGGGGCAGTTCTACTCTGTCCTATAGGGTGGTTATGAGTTGGAATCAACTCAACGGCAACTGGTTTTGTTGTTTTTTTTGTTAATCTTTATAGAAGCAGACTGCCACATCTTTCTTATGTGGAGCAGCCAGTGGGTTCAAACTGCTGACCTTTTGGTTAGAAGCTGAGTGCTTTAACCACTGCGCTACCAGGGCTCCTTCAAAAAACCACACCCATTGCCATCAGGTTGATTCCGACTCATAGCGACCCTATAGAACAGAGTAGAACTGCCCAATAGGGTTTCCAAAGAGCGGCTGGTGGATTCAAACTACCAACCTTTCTGGTTAGCAGTCAAACTCTTAATCACTGCTTAAAAAAGGCATAGGTAGTATTAATTCTAGTCTGTGCCCTGGAGGTGTGTGAACTTGGGCAAGTCATTGACCTGACTCCCCCCCCCCCTCACCACCCCATACTAGATTATGGCATCCTCAAGGACAGCATCATCTTTCTCCTGTGGAGCAGGTGGTGGGTTTGAACCACCTACCTCTCAGTGAGCAGTCAAGTGCTTAACCACTGTGCTACCACTCGGGCCCCATCAATCAGCACATTCAATTCCCTGTTGGTTCCTGTTGGCATCAGGGATGGATCAATGTCCAAATGTGGCCAATTGGAGCTGGGCCTTCGTGCTATCAGAGAAGCATATTTTCTCTTCTGATGGAGTGTGATCGTGTGAGCCTGGTGCTTCCACGTGGTGCTGAGAATGAAGTAAGCAAAGTAGAAGGAAGGGAAAGGCAGGAGAGGAAAGTATCTTGCATGTCATTGTTCCAGCCCCACGCTCACCTGTACCCCAAGCCTCCTGGACCTTTCTTTTCTGTTATGAGCCTAAACCCATTTGGGTTGGTGCTTCTGCCTCTCACGTTCAAAAGATGCTTATTTGACAGAAGATATCCATGCCCTAAAATGGTTTGCACTAAACCTAGATGTTGGTGACTTGAACCCACCTGCCCAGTGGCGCCACCAAAGAAAGGCTTAGAGATTTGCTTTCATAAAGATTACAGCCAAGAAAACCCTATGGAGCAGTTGTATTCTGTAACACATGGGGTCACCATGAGTTTGAATCTACTTGTTGGCACTGGGTTTTTCTTTTTTTTCATTAGGGCAAACATCACATCCTTATATAATTATTCTCCCTTGGGACAAACAGATGTGTGAAGCAGAGAAAAGCATTTTAAAGCAGAAAGCAAGGTTCTCTTGTATAAAGAAGCATAGGGCCACTGATTTTTAATTTATATTTTTGCAGAGAAAATCCTCTCAGTAGAACAATCAGCATTTCACAGCAGGGATTTAACAAAGCAGTAGGAGAATTCTGCAGGTGGGGCAAGAAACAGGCCAATGTCAGGTCAGAGTGTAGCCTTTGTGATAACTGAAGCACCTCCCTCTCCCAGGAAGAGGTTAAGGTCTTTTATAAAAGCCCTTTATAGGGAAACTCTGAGTTAGATTAGCAGTACTTTGTAAAAGCCAACAGATACACAAGATGTAATTAAACTACTTATCCCCTCAGCAAGCATTTTCTGGATAAGCTCAAGGAGTTTCAGTTTAATGGTAGCACAGGCAAATAGGTAATTGCAATGTTGGGGGAGGGCTGCAATCATAGAGCACAGAGTGACCCATAGAGGGGTGCCCAAGCTTGTCCAGGGCATGTAAGTGGGTCAGGGAATGCTGCCTGGATTGGGTAATAGAGGAACTGAATTTTCAAGGACCAGTAGTTTGTGTCGGTATGAGGGACGTTGCAAGTAAGGGGAGAAAATGTCTGGAATAAAAAAAAGCCTGACATGTTTGTGGAACTTTGGATACATTAGTGGCCACAGTGTTAGGGTGTGGGTGGATTAGGGAGAAGGAGGTTGGAGAAGTAAGCAGGAGCCAGAATATGAAGGGGCTTTTATGTCATGCTGAAGAGCTGGGACTTGGTCCTTGGGATGGGTACATATTAATCTGTAGTAGTTATTAATTTCATAACATTTTGCAATATACCATTAATAATTTATTATGATTGTTCAGGTATTCATGGCAGGCAATGGCTGCCCCAGTGGTTAGCAACTGCAGTGCACACCAGGGCTTTGTGTTTTTGAGAATGTCTTGGCAGCCCCATGTTTCTTAACTCAGACTATGTTTTCCCAGCCAGCAGGTACATATGGCTGGGGTGTGAAATGGGGTGAGATTTCTTGCCAAATGAAAAAGCACACTGGAGGAACTGCAGGGAATGGGAGCAGAGGGACCAGGATCTTAGGGATTAGAGGGTCTACAGCAAAGACAGAATCCAGTGTTTACCTGGCTCCCTGCCCCCACTACCCTCCTGGTCTCCCAGCTGGAACCACTTGACTCTCATCAGCGGGACCAGCCAGTCCTGGCTCTGAACCTTGGAAGAGTCAAGCTCTGAAACAGTAGAATTTGAGATGCTTTGGGGATAGAAGGCTCAGGAGCCCACATCAGGGCAGCCTTCCTGACCTTGGTAGGAGTAAGCCCTGCAACATTCCTGATGGTAATAACAGCACTTTCTAGGCCCTCACCAAACCTGCAACTCTTAACCCAGAGCCCTTTCATTCCACTCCTTTCCAAAATGGCCTGCCCATTTGACTGGCTGTGGTGCCTGAATTTCCACCATTACTCACACTTCAGTTAGCATTGAACTCTCCAGCTAAACAGTAAGTCAGAGTAAGGCATGAGCCTTATCAGCTGCGGAGCCCACGGCTCGCTCACTTTAGCTCTTGTATCCAGCAGTCGTGCTGTTGTTGTCGTGTGCCGAGTCAACTTTGACTCATAGTGACCCCATGTGATAGAGTAGAACTTCCCCATAGGGTGTTCTTGGCTGTAACCTTTATAGGAGCAGATCTCCAGATCTTTTCTCCTGCGGAGCTGCCGAGTGAGTTCAAATGGCCAACCTTTCAGTTAGCAGCCGAGCCTTTAACCATTGCGCCACCAGGTTTCCTAGAGTCTGTGTAATGCAGCAAAATTTGTCCAAATTTTTCCATGGAGCAGTAAGCTAGGATGCTTTTTTTTGGGAGGGAGAGGCAGCTCTGAATATGGATATGGAATATGATATGAATATGGATATGAATATGATATATAATAGCTTCAGATCCTGGTGGTATCACTTAATGAGTCATCTTGGTCATTACCTTGGTTTCCTCGTCTGTAAAACAGAAATTGCCTGACTTCAGCAGAGCTCAGTGGGTAGTGGAAAAGAGTAAAGGATGTAAAGTACACAAGGTGCTTGTCGAGTGCTTGACGTGTGTGTACACACACATGCACACATGCACACACATTCAGTCAATGTTAACTGCCATCTTTACCCAAGAAGTTTATAAGAGTTCCTCCCATTCCCACTTGGAAATCCACAACTCAAATGTATATTTTGTGCTTTATAGTCCCTGAGAAGTGCCCTGGTAGAGAAACCTGTTTGGCTTGTATATCCAGGACTTTTTTGACCACAGATCCCTTTTTATGAGTAACCTATTAATACCAGTACTGGTTGCCATTGAGTCGATTCTGATTACTGGAGACCTCATGCGTGTAAGAGTAGAACTGTGCTCCATAAGGTTATTCATAGCTAATTTTTCAGAAGTATGCCAGACATTTCTTCCAAGGCACCTCTGGGTGAACTTGAACTACCAACTTTTGATTAGCATCCAAGTACGTTAACTGTTTGCACCAACCAGGGACTCAAACCTATTAGTAGTCTGTAATGATGTTTGAAAAGTCATATATTAGTCATTTTTAATAAGAACGAAGTGGAAAGTGTAGCCTGTTGTCCTACATTCCGCCCCACTTTCTTCTCTACTTTTTCAGACCACCACTCTGCTGTTACCCAACTCTTCTCTCATATGTGAATCTGTTCTCAGGTACAACTGGGTTTTTGGTTGACTCAATACAAGGAAGAATTTTCTGTGGCCAGAGAAGCTTAGAGATGGAGTGGGCTGCCTCACAAGATGCCCACTATTATAAGAGGTGTGTAAGCAAGAGCCTGGACAGGTGCTTGGCAGGAATGATCATTTTTAATTATTTATTCAACAAATATTTACTGTACACTCACTATATACTAGGCATTATGTTAAGAACTGCAGAAAAAAAAAAAAAGACTCATGGGTCTAAAACTCTGGCTGCAGTTTTAGGCTGGAACTATAGCTCCTGCCTAGCACACATATGCTGTTTCTCAGTTCTATGCCTCTTTTTATGCTTTTACCACCTTGATTTACTCTGTTTATAACTTGGGACGGGCATCACTCCTTCTAGAAAGTCTTATCTAAATTGCTCTGGTCTGAGTTCAGTCCTGTTTCTGTAGGTTCACAAAGTACTTGGCTTTATCACTGTCCACTATAATTCTTGTCTGTCTTCCCTGCTTTGTTGTGGATTCTTTGCGGTCCAGTGGGATAATATTTTATTAGTCTTGATATCCCAGCAGCTAGCACAGAGCTTGGCATAAGGTTGATGCATAAATAGTCTTTGTTGATTGAGTATGAAATGAGGATATATCCAGACAATTTTCAGATAAAGGAAATTATTTTATTTTATCCTTACGTCATCACTCTGAAATCAGTGTAGCATTTCTCTTTTAAATAATTTTTGAAATTATAAAATCAATATATGCTCCTTAGAGAACATTTTCAAAATCTAAAAGTGAAGAGAGAATTAAGCAAATGACAATATACTTTCAATCCCACCACCCAAACACACTGATAATATATCCTTCTTACTATATGTTTTTACGCATGCCGTAAAAAACAATTATTATGTATTAGTTCATATATTATGTGCTGTGATAGAGAAACTTCCAATGTCAGTAGATTAACACAATACAATGTTATTTCTCACTCATGTTAAAGTTAAAATGAGTGTTTCTGATTAGAGTGTGATTTTCCTTTTAGCAGTGCTTCAGGGACCCAGGCTCCTACTATCTTGTGGCTCTGCCATTTTTAGCACAAGACTTCCAAGATTTTGGGCTAGGGGAAAAAGGATTGTAGGATCTTTAAGGGAAGTGTTTACAGATAGACCTGGAAGTGGCCCCAACATTTTCTCTCAGGTTCCATTAGCTAGAATTTAATAATATGGTCACAACCATATTATTAAATTGTGCAATGTAGTTTGCACATGATAAGTTGAGCAATGTAATATGGTAGAGAACACAGAGGGAAAAGGGCACACTTTTGCTGACCTTCTAGTAACCCTTCAGCAAACTGAAATAATTCTGTGTCTTGTAGATTACATTTTTTAATTAAAAATATCACAAGCTTTTCCCCATATTATTATATCACCCTTCTAGATGGTGAGTAAACATTATGCCCATAATGTTACAGAGAAGTCCCTGGGTTGTGCAAACTAAGCTGCTAACAGAAAGGTTGGAGGCCCAAGTGCATCCAGATGCACTTTGGAAGAAAAGCCTGGTGATATACTTCCGAAAAATCAGCCAGTCATTGAAAACCCTATGGAGCACAGTTCTACTCTGACACACATGAGGTAGCCATGAATTGGAATCAACTCAATGGCAACTGGTATAATGTGACAGATGAGAACTGTAAAAGGTGAAGTGACTTGTCTGAAGCTCCTCAGGCAATGAATGGCAGAGCTGATTTTCACCTCTTCATCTCCACACTTCTCTCACGGTGATTTGTTTAACGACATGACTTCAGAACTGCGAAGGGAAGAAGGACAATAAAACCATTGTAGTGATAGAAATAAGGAAGCCAACCTACAGAGTATATTGAAGCTTGATTGAGTAAGAGAGACCACTGCTCAAATGTTTCAAACCAGATAAAAAAAAAAAAAAAAAGACAGAAAAAGAAATACACCAAAAACTTTCAATAAAAATGTAGTATGGATGAGGCTTGGTGGGTTGCAAGTATTTAGAGAGCTCATCACTTAAAGTAAGTGGTTGGTTTGGCCCATGGCCACTGTTCTTTGAGTTAGCTTTGACCCTTGACAGCTTAGTTGACTGATTGGCTAGCGTGCAAGGCCATTCAACCAGTGTCTGAGATTTATAAGAGAAGAGAACTGGCCTCTTCTGTTTGTGAATACCAAAGCTGACTCTTGGAACCAAGAAAATGTTTTGTTAGGCTGACTATTTCTCCTTCTCACAATATCCCATTGAGGGTCTGTGTCCTTGAGGCATGAAAATAACTGGGAAAATTCAGAGTTCAGCTAATACCTATTTGCGGTATGGTGAGCATACTTCAGACTTGTAGAAGCCAAGGGCATGTTTATCAATGCGCAGAGCAGAGTTTCAAACCTCCTGTAGAACGACCTCTCGATGTGATATATGTATATTGAGTGCCTTGCTGTGACTAAGAGCTATCTAAAAAAGAAAAAAATATAGCCACCTCCTGAAGCATGTATAAATTGCCTTTTTAGACTCTATAAAATTTTAGCTAGCAACAAACATAGAACTTCATTCATCATCGTACAAGTGAGGACTGCCAAGGGAAGCCGGCTCTTCCTGAGCTGAAAGTGGCAACACTCCAGGATTGGCAGAAATCAAATGAATCATTTCCTGCTTTTAGTTTTAGATAAATAATCACAAAAGATCATCTAGATTATGATCCAAAAGACATTTTTCATTGCACTGAGGACTCAGAATCCTTAAGAACTTAGTGTGAAAGCCCCCCCCATTCTAATTATTTTATTCCACAGTACTGAAGAGGTGGTAGATAAATTCACAAAATCCAAGAATAATTTTTAGCAAAATGAAGACTTTGAAACCCAGAGTGGTGAGGAGAAAGAGCATGGAAGTAGGAATCAAGGAGTTGAGTCCCAGTCGCAATTCTGCCACTACTTTGTTGAGAGACCATGAGCAAGTCTCCTCATTTCTCCAGGCCTCAGTTTTCTTGTCTCTAAAGTGAGGTGGCTGGGCTTAGATAAATTCTAAATGTTCAAATGCTAAAGTTTATGATTTTAGCATGTGATAAAGCAAAACAAAACAAAACAAGAAACCAAACCCATTGCCTTCGAGTTGATTCCAACCCATAGCAACCCTATAGGACAGAGTAGAACTGCCCTATAGGGTTTCCAAGGAGCAGCTGGTGGATTTAAACAGCTGGCTTTTAGGTTAGCAGCCATAGCTTTTAACCACTGCATATGATAGGCTATATTAATATACCAACTTCCATAAAATGTGATTGCTTCATCAAGCATTTACTGAGCACTTGCTGTTTAACAGGCACCGGGCTAGATGCTAGGGAATCCAAAGACGGGTAAGAAATGTTTCCTGCCTTCAAATGCATAATGCTTCTTTCACATCTATGGTGCTATCTCTGGATGTCCAAGAAAAACCCCTGCTAGGCTGTCCTGAGAAGGCCTGTTATTCTCCAAAACCATGGAGTGCACTTGTGTATTGGTTTTCCAAGGCTGCAGTAACACAATTCGGGTGGTTTGAAACAAGAGAAATGTATTGTCTAACAGTTCTGGAGGCAAGAAATCCCAAATCCATCAGACCCTTGCTCTCTCTGAAGGCTCTAGAAAAAAGATCCTTCCTTACCTCTTCCAACTCTTGGTGATTCTTGGCAATCCTTGGCGTCCCTTGATTTGTAGATGCATCACTCCAATTTCTGCCTCTCTCATCACATAATGTGTTCCTTCTGTATCTCACCATGTCTCTTTTCCTCTTCATATAAGGACACCAGTCATATTGGATTAGGGCACAGCCTATTCCATTATGACTTCATATTAACTTAACTGATTCGATATGCAAAGACCGTATTTCCAAACAAGGTCACATTTATAGGTACTAGGGGCTAGAACTTCAAAATATTTTTTGGGGGGACACAATTCAATCCATAACAACTCATACTAAAATATTAAACATAATCAGAGAAAATAGAGAATTAACATGAAATATACAGAGTATATGGGGCCCTGGTGGTGCAGTGTTTAAAATGCTCTGCTGCTAACCAAAAGATCAACAGTTCTAACCCACCAGCCACTACGTGGGAGAAAGATGTGGTGGTCTGCTTCCGTAAAGATTTATAGCCTTGGAAACCCTATGGGCAGTTCTACTCTGTCCTATAGGGTCACTGAATCAGAATCCACTGGATGGCAGTAGGTATACAGATTATATCTAATAATGAAATGCCCCTCAAATTTCCTTTTCCATTGCATATGTGCAGAGGTTCATAAACTATATAGTGAGGCAAGAGGAAAGGAGATTTTCTGGTCCCAGGATTTTCCCTATTGTTAAGTTTCTAACGGATCTTGAAAGTACTTGATTATTGTTTCTGTATAATTGTACTCATTCTCTAAACACTTTAGGTTCCCTGTGGAAATGCTTTTCATTCCAATGGTACATTTCACCTCCTTGTATCCAGAAAACTGTCCTATGATGCTTTCTGAACACACTGTGGAAGAGGTTTTCTAAACTTCTCTGAGGTTTCTGGGGTGTGTGTGTGTGTGTGTGTGTGTGTGTGTGTGTGTGTGTGTGTGCACAGAGGACACCTTCCATTCTGAATTCCACTTATCAGAATCTTCATCCATTACATTTTCCTCCTCCTGATTCTATATTTCCTTCATCTTCAGTGGCCTCCCCATTCGGATTGTGGTTGTTAGTTGCTGTTGAGCAGGTCCTGACTCATGTCAACCCCACATGTAACAGAACAAAATATTACCCTGTCCTGCGCCATTTTCATGATCATTGGTATGCTGGAATCCATGCTGTGGCCACTGTGTACTCTGAGTGCCTTCCCACTTTGGGGGGTTCATCTTCCAGCAATATAATGCACAATGTTCTGTTGTAATCCATAGGATTTTCATTGGCCAATTTTTGAAAGTAGATCACCAGGACTTTCTTCCTAGTTTGTGTTAGTCTGGAAGCTCCAATGAAACTTGCCCACCATGGGTGACCCTCCTGGTATATGAAATACTGGTGGCATAGCTTCCAGCATCATAGCAGCATGCAAAGCACTACAGTATGACAAACTGACAGGTGGAAGGTATCCATTGACATTCAAAACCCATTACCGTCCAGTTGATTCTGACTCCTAGCAACCATATAGGACAGAGTAGAACTGCCCTATGGGGTTTACAAAGCTGCAATCTGTATGGAAGCAGACTGCCACATCTTTCTCCAGAGGAGCCGCTGCTGGGTTTGAACCACCGACCTTTCAGTTAACAGCCAAGCGCTGAACCACTGCGCCATCAAGGCTCCAATCCACTGACATTAATCACAGCTAAAAGTTCATAATCGCTACCTTACTGAGATTTTGCTATTCCACTTTTTCAGACTTACTTTCCTGTGTCAGTAGCAGGGATAATATTTTCAAAAAATATTAAAACAAGGTATTTTTCCTTCCTCATAAACTATTTTGCCTGGCAGTTCCCTCGCTCAATGACTCAATGCCATTCATTGCTTTGGGGAGATTGTGGCTACCTCCTAGGACAAAGAATTCATTGCTCAATTTTGAGTTTCATACTAGATGTTTTTAAGTACATAGAGAGATAATAGTATTGGGAGATAAATTTTTTTTTCTTCTTCTTTAAATTTCCCAAACTTCCATTTACATATAAAAACAAGGCTGGGTATCTGAGCTATATTTGCCTGGAGCCATCATGTAGAGAGGACATGGAAGACATAAGTTTCTTTCAAACAGAAAGGGAAAAATCAGGCTGATGTGGGGAAGACATGGAGAACCAAGAGGCAAGGATGCTGCCAAGGGCATCCTACAAGCGACCCGGAGTCTTCACTCCCTGAAATCTCCATCCAAGTTGAGGAAGATGTTGACCATAACACTGAGAGTCTGAAGGAGAAGTGAAAGAAGAGAGGGCTCGCCTCATTTTATTTTTGGAGTTCGGAAGGAGAATGTTTCATTGTGTCCCACATCAACAAAGGTGACAGCAGTAGAGTAGAAGTGAGACTTAGCATGCTGAGGCCAAAAGAACTCTGCAAGGCATCTCTATCTCCTCAAAGACTGAGGTGACATGGAAAGAATCTATAAGTTCTAAGGTGACCCTGTGTGAAGCAAGGGAGGTAGCTAGGAAATGAGAAAGTCCAGGGGTTCATTGGGGATAGGGCAAGGGACCTCTGCAGAAGAGGCTGCAGGATGAACAATCCCAGAGAGCTCAGCCAGCTGGATGGTACAGTAATGCCAGAGGTCCACAATGCCAGGTGGAGCAGAGATGGGGAGGCCATCAGGGGAGGATGGCTGAGTATCTGAGAGTGATAACAGATACAACCTCAGCAGACTCTGTAAGGGCAGAGGTCAGGGATTAGAGTTTAAAATAACCTAGTACCAGGAGATAAGACTACTCTTAAACCAGAAGTCAGTGGGAGCCTGCAAAGAAGGATCATATATACCCCAGATACACCTCATCTGTTTCCATATTGTTAGAAAGTTTCCTCTGGTGTTCAGCCAAAGGTAGAGATAAGATGAGATAGGATGCAGAAGAGGTTGGGGAGAAGCACTAAACACTGAGTCTTTACTCCAAACAGCCCCACTTTACTTACATGATATTTGTCTTACGGTCATTGTCTTTGTGTTTTCCAGAGAAACAGAACCACATCCGTCTATCTATCTGTCTGCCTATGTATCTATCTATCTATCTATCTATCTATCTATCTATCATCTGTATCTGAAATCCCTGGATGGTGCAAATGGTTAAGCTCTCAACTGCTAACTAAAAGGTTGGCGATTGGAACCCACACAGGTGCGCCACAGAACACAGAACAGGTGATCTGCTTCTGAAAGATCATAGTCTTGAAACTCCATGGAGTACAGTTCTACTGTGCAACACATGAGGTTGCCATGAGTTTCAACTAACAACAACAACAAAAACAACAACTATATATGTACATATATATGTGTATCTTGGTCGATGTCCAACCGTTTCAGGAGGTAGCATATAATCAGGAACCGATAGTACTGAAGGAAGAGGTCCAAGCTGCACTGAAGGCATTGGTGAAAACAAGGTTCCAGAAATTGATGGAATATGAATTGAGATGTTTCAACAAACAGAAGCAGCACTGGAAGTGCTCACTTGTCTATGCCAAGAAATTTGGAAGACAGCTACCTGGCCAACCCACTGGAAGAGATCCATATTTATGCCTATGCCAAAGAAAGGTGATCCAATCGAATGTGGAAATTATCAAACAATATCATTAATAGCACACGCAAGTAAAAGTTTGCTGAAGATCATTCAAAAGTGGCTGCAGTAGTAAATTAACAAGGAACTTCCAGAAATTCAAGCTGGATTCAGAAGAGGACATGGAGCCAGAGATATCATTGTTGATATCAGATGGATCCTGGCTGAAAGCAGAGAATACCAGAAAGATGTTTACCTGTGCTTTTTTGACTATGAAAAGACATTCAGCTGTGTGGATCATAACAAATTATGGATAACATTGTGAAGAACGGAAATTCCAGAACACTTACTTGTGCTCATGAGGAGCCTGTACATAGACCAGGAGGCAGTCTTTTGAACAGAACAAGGGGCTACTTCGTGGTTTAAAGTAAGGAAAGGTGTGTGTCAGGGTTGTATCTTTTCACCATACTTATTCAATTTAAGCAAATAATCTGAGAAGCTGGACTATTTGAAGAAGAATGGGGCATCAGGACTGGAGGAAGACTCATTAACAGCCTGCCATATGCAGATGACACAACCTTGCTTACTGAAAATGAAGAGAACTTGAAGCGCTTACTCATGAAGATCAAAGACCACAGACTTCAATATGGATTACACCTCAAAGTAAAGAAAAAAAAAAATCCTCACAACTGGACCAATAAGCAGTATCATGATAACTGGAGAAAAGACTGAAGTTGTCAAACATTTCATTTTACTTGGATCTACAATCAACACCCTTGAAAACTGCAGTCAAGAAATCAAATGACACATTGCCTCGGGCAAATCTGCTGCAAAATACCCCTTTAAAGTCTTAAAAAGCAAAGATGTCACCTTGAAGACTAAGGGACACCTGACCCAAGGCTTGGTCTTTTCAATCACCTCATATGCATGTGAAAGCTGGACAATGAATAGGGAAGACTGAAGAACTAATGCCTTCGAAATTGTGGTGTTGGCAAAGAATATTGAATATACCATGGACTGCCAAAAGAACAAACAAATCTGTCTTGGAAGAAGTACAACCAGAATATACCTTATTAGGAGGGATCAGTCCCTGGAGAAGGACATCATGCTTGGTAAAGTAGAGGGTCAGCGAAAAAGAGGAAGACACTCAGTGAGATGGATTGACACAGTGGCTGTAACAATGGGCTCAAGCATAACAAGGGTTTTGGGGATGGTGTAGGACCAGGCAGTCTTTTGTTCTGTTGTACACAGGGTTGCTATGAGTCAGAACTGAGTCAGTGGCACCTAACAACAAAGTATGTTTATGTGTGTGTGTATATATATATATAT
>NW_004444154.1:2824526-2826618 GCF_000243295.1 Trichechus manatus latirostris
TATATATATATATATATATATATATAAAACATATATATACACATATATATATACATATATATATGTATACACTTGTTGTTATTGTTGTTAGATATATATATCTGGGGGAAGTGGTTGTTCAGTGGTAGAATTCTTGCTTTCTATACTGGAGACCCAGGTTTGATTCCTGGCCAATATACTTCATGTGCAGTCACCATCTGTCCATCAGGGGAGGCTTGCTTGTTGCCATATGCTGAATAAGTTTCAATGGAGCTTCCAGACTAAGATGGACTAGGAAGAAAGCCCTGATGATCTATTTCTGAAAATCAGCCAATGAAAACCCTATGGGTCATGGACTGGGCAGTGTTTTTTTCCATTGTGCATGGGGTTACTATGAACGCTATGGCAGGGGGGAGAGAGAGATTGATTGACTGAGTGATTGATTGATTTTATGGAATTAGCTCATGTGATTGTGGAAGCTGGTAAGTTCAAAATCTGTTGGCAGCTGGAAACTCTGGTAGAATGTCTATTCACATTAGTGAGGCAGAACCTTTCTCCCTTGGGAAACCTGAGTTATTGCTCTTAAGACCTTCATCTAATAAGATGAAGCCTGCCCACATTATGGAGGGTGATCTGTCTTACTTAAAGCCAACTTATTTAAATGTCAATATAAAATATTTTCAAAGTGACATCTAGACTAGTGTTTGACCAAACAGCTGGGTACCATCATCTAGCCAAGTTGACACAAGCTACCCCAAAAATGGCTAATAAAACGATCTATTAATTTACTGCCATTAGTTGGCTACACTTTATAGCAAAATTGCCTTTTTAAAAATCTTCCATTTAGTGAAAAAATATAAGGGTTATATCATACATGTGAAAATACACATCTTTACATAAAATTGTAATGAGGATGTGGTCCAATGGCCTCATTCTACAAGCATGATAACTGAGGCCTAGAAGGTCTAAACAACTTGTCCTAAGTCACAGAGCTGTTTAACAGCAAGGCCAAGACTAGACTCAGATCTTGACAAAGTCAAGAAGGGGATGTGAATCTTGCCACGACAGTGTTGTTGTTAGCTGCTATCAAGCTGGCCCTTGACTCATGGAGACCCCATGCACAACGGAAAGAAGTACTGCTTGGTCCTGCACCATCCCCATGGCTGACTGTGGATAGGATTGTTGTGATCCATAGGGTTTTCATTGGCTGATTTTCAGAAGTAGATCACCCTTTTTTTCTAGTGCATCTTAGTCTGAAAGCTCCACTGAAACCTCTTTAGCATCACAGCAACATGCAAGCCTTACCTGACAGATGAGTGGTAGCTGCATATAAGGTTCCTTGGCCAGGAATTGAACCCAGGTCTCCCACACAAAATGTGAGAATTCTACCACTGAGCTATTAATGCCTCATGTCAGGACTCTGGTTCCTCTGAAATATTGTACATGTTCATTTTGGCTATCGAAGGTCCTCATAAGACTTCATGAAATCTTAAAATGGTCTATAATATCTTCCCCCAAGTTTTAACTCTTAGAACATTGTAGACAGAGCTAACATTAAAACATTTCATTATCACAGTAGTTCTCAAAATGTAGTCCCCAAACCAGCAGTAGAAACATTACTTGGGAGAGTGTTGAAAATGGAAATACTCTAGCCTCACCCTAGACCTATTGATCCAGGAAGTCTGGGGGTTTCTGTGCTTCAGCAAGCTCTCCAGATATTTCTGACGCATGATAAAGTCTGAAAACCCACCATATTATAATACTGCAATTAACAATGTATCCAGAAAATTATCTATTTTTATTGATAATTATAAATAAAATTTGCATACATACTTTTAAAATAGGGGTATGACTCTCTGTTAAATTTGATAGATAAAAGGATGTTTTTATTTCTATCCTTTCCCTCAAGATCTGCTGAAACAATAAAAGGAGAAAATAGACACAAGAAAACTACCAGAAATAATAGAAGATTTCAGCAAAGTTTCAGGAACAAGATAAACATACAAAAATCACTTGGATTCCATTACACCAACAAAGAGAACCTCGAAGAGGAAATCACCAAATCAATACCTTTTACAATAGCCCCCAAGAAGATAAAATACTTAGGAATAAA
>NW_004444154.1:2828261-2850339 GCF_000243295.1 Trichechus manatus latirostris
ACTTTGGTGAGTGGTGTCTGGGGTCTTAAAAGCTTGCAAGCAGCCATCTAAGATGCATCAATTTGTTCCAACCACCTGGAGTAAAGGAGAATGAATAACACCAAAGACACAAGGAAAGTAGTAGCCCAAGAGACAGAAAGGGCCACATAAACTAGAGACTTCATCAGCCTGAGACCAGAAGAACTAGATGGTGCCCAGCAACGACCAATGACCTCCCTGACAGAGAACACAACAGAGAGTCCCAGATGGAGCAGGAGAAATGTGGGGTTAAGAACTCAAATTCTATTAAGAAGACCAGACTTAATGGTCTGACTGAGACTGGAGGTGCCTGGAAAGCAGGGCCCCTGGATTCTCTATCAGCCCAGAAGTAAAACAATTTCAGAGGCCAACTCTTCAGACAGGGATTGGACTGAACTGTGGGACATAAAGTGATGCTCATGAGGAGTGTGCCTCTTAGCTCAAGTAGATACAAGAGACTAAATGGGCAGCTTCTGTCCAGAGGTGAGATGGGAAGGCAGAGAGGGTTAGGAGCTGGTTGTATGGACATAGGAATCAGGGGTGGAAAGGAGGAGTGTGCTGTCACAGTATGGGTAGAGCAATTAGGGTCACATAACAATGTATGTATAAATTTTTGTCTGGGAAAAAAGAAAAAAAGAGAGAGAGAAACAGAATCTTCAGCAGAGGCATATCTGGTAAATACTGGAAATGTGGATTGGGTCAAGGAAGGGTACTGAACTAAGACACATTCACTTTCATACTCTAAGCCAGACATAGATTTTCCTAGAGGTAAGGGTCAAAGTCTTAGAAAGTCAAGTCAGTGATGTTCTCATTAATGCTATAATCTCCAGAGCTGTGGATAGAGAAAGCCTCTGTTTCACCCTGATGCTACAGGAGAAATGAAACTGACAAAGTCCAGGAGCTCACAGTGTAGTTGATAGAGAGAGGCAGGAACAAAATCAATAAATATTACAGAATATTAGAAAACAAAAAATGTGATGGAGGAACATAAAGCAGGGAAGGTAGATAGAGAGAGCTGACGTGTCCTCACTTGTTGCTATAGAGTCAGCCCCCAACTCATGGTGACCCTATGGACAACAGAACTAAATGCTTTGCAGTCCTGCACCCTGCACATGATTGATTACAGATTGGACTCTTATGATCTATAGAGTTTTCATTGGCTGGTTTTCAGAAGTAGATTACCAGAACTTTCTTCCCAGTTCTTCTTATCCTGAAAACTCCAGTGAAGCCTGTTAAGCATCATAACAACACGCAAGCCCCTACAGACAGATGGATAGTAGCTGTGCATCAGGTGCTTTGTCTGGGAATGGAACCCAGGTCATCCACATGGAATGCAAGTATTCTACCACTGAACCACCACTGTTCTCGTGTGTCCTCACTAAAGAGATATTATTTGAGTAAAGACTGAAAGAAGCTGAGGGAATGAGGCATGCAGACATCTGGACAAAGAGCATATTGAAAACAGTGAATAGCACATACAAAGGGCCTGTGGTGGGAATGCGCCTGATGTGTCTTAGATGCAGAAAGGAGATCAGAGAGGCAAGATGGCAGAGTGAGGAGGACAAAAGTCAGAGGAAGTCACAGAAATAACAGAGGCGAAGTGCTGTAGTCCTCGCAGGCCACTGTATGGATTTTGGGATATACTGAGTGACTTGAGGTCACCAGAGGGTTTTGAGAAGAGGAGAGACATGACGTAGCTGTAGTGTTGGGAAGCGATCTATTTGGAGGCCATTGCAACAATCCAGAGAGAGATAATGATGTCGGGGGTGGAGGTGGTGAGAAGGGGTTGGATACTGGATTTTCACACTCACCTTCAGGATGACTCTTTGTTTACGAATTTTTGCCAGAAAGGCTCTGAAAAAGAAGTCCAATTTTCACATGCCGTCTTCTCCTCCTCCTTGTTCTCCTCCTCTTTTTCTTCTTCTTTTTGATATAATAACTTTTTCACTTAGAAACAAAGTGAATAAACATTCTATACATATGAATATATCAGTGTTATGTTTCTGGGCAAAGACATGCTCAACAATCAACCCAGCAGTCTCTAGTTAGAGAATATCATATGGAAAAATTAGAATGGAGCTTCATGTTTGCAGGAACCCAAAAAGTTTTGTTAGTGGGACGTAGAGATCACGTCTTCTGTGATTCCTCAGTCGCCTGTGTGCATGCTCTATTGGCAAGTGTTTCTAAGAGACCTCAAATTTATCCTTGATTTTTCCCTAAGGAAGTTCTTCTGTGCTATAACTTTATTTGTAAGTGCAGTTTGAGTGAAAGACCACCAAAGGGTTGAAAAATTAATAAAGGAAGCAATGCCAAAAGATGAATGCACTTTCAAAAGAATGATATCCTCATGCCTCCTCCACCTTCCTTATCCACTGTCAAGATTTCTCATCTTACTTTGGCAAGTTCATTAAGCCATCCTTGCTTTATATGACAAGACAGTTTTGGGGAAGTAGGGGCACAAAAGCTGATTGAAGTGGGTACAAAAGCAATGGAGACAGACCCAAAAGGTTACACATGGTATGATTTCATTTATATGATGTTCTAGAAAAGGCAAAACTAGGGACAGGTCATTGGTTGCTTGGGCTGGTAGTGCGGGGTGAGGTGACTCCAAAGGGTGTGAAGGAATTTTTTATTGTGGTAGCAGTTACACAATTGTGTCTATGTGTCAAAACTCAATATAGAAGTGCAAAAAAAGCAGTGAATTATACTGTATGTGAATTATAAAATAAAAAATAATGTGACTGCTCAAAAATAAGATAGTAAGAAGAGAGGATTTGGAAAGAGTGAGTATTGACGACTCTTTTAAGGGGTTTTGCTCTGAGTGAGCATAAAAATGAAATCAAAGCTTGAAAGGAAAAAAAATTCAAGAGGGTTTTTTTTTAAAAAAAAAAAACTAGAAAAGGAAGTCTGCAGTGGAATTTGAAGACTGATCGGAACAATTCAGTAAAAAGGAAAAATAGATGATGTGGGAGAGAGAAGGAAGAAGAGTTTGAGGGATGTTCTTGAGCAGGCTAGGAGGGCTGAGGTCCAGAGCCCACGTGGAGAGACTGGACCTGGAGGCAAGCATGGGTAGTTCATCCATTACAATGAATGCACTGGGTGGGTAGATGTAGTGAGGATTATGTAGGAGTTCTCTTCCGACTGCCTTTATTTTCTCAATGAATGAGAAGACAAAGAGTGAAGAAAGGGAGAAGGTGTTGGGGGTTTGAGGAGAAAGGAAAAGGTAGGAAGCAGTCGTCTTGTAGGGTGGGAAATAAATCTTAGGAAAATGTAGGATGATTCCTAGGGAATTGCAGCTGCAAGTTAAAGTGAGTTTAAGGAGTGTGGGACTGTGGTTTTTGGTAGCCACCGAGAAAGAAGAGAGCTGTATATACCCAGAGCTGAGGTTTTGCCAGGTGAGCACAAGAGATAGTGAGAAAAGGGCAAGAAATTGAGGATGACTTTCAAGGAAGTGATTTTAATGATTGATTGACCTCTCCAGCTCCAACTGTAATAGCCTCCCTTTTATTTCCCAAAAATGCCCAGTACACTCTTGTTCACAACTTCTATATTTGCTTGCTCCTTTACCAAGCCTAGTTATCTGCAGGGCTTGATTTCTCACCTCCTTAGAGTATGTGCTCAAATGTTAGGTTTTCGGTTAGATTTTCCCTAGCCATCTATTTAAAATTATAGTCCGCCCCCCATCCCTACATTTCCTTCCCCCTTTGCTTCAGTTTTGTCATAGCATGCCCATTTTCTAATGTCCTGTATACCTTATTTATTTTTTATTGTTTTATCTCCTCCCATTAGATTATAAGCTTCATGAGCACAGGAATTTTTGTGTTTACTTTGTTGCTGTGTCCACAACATCTATAACAATGTCTGACACATAACAGGCAGTCAGTACATATTTGTTGGGCCAGGGAATGAAGTCAGGGCATTTTCACTATGCATTATTATGTTTGAGTTAGAAATCAACATTCAAGCATTCCACACTGTTGCCAATGCCTCTGTTGAATTTTAATTTTTCTTCTTGGGCCCTGAAGATTTCCTTGCCCCTGTGACTTAAGTCTTCTATTTATGATTCTTAGGTCCACCCATCTAACTTCCTACGACTGTATATTAAGCCAGTATAATATGTGGTGTCTGTAGAGAACTCCCACTAGAAAGAGCATCCAGGGTTCAGTTGATTCTAATTCCATTTTAATCTGTGGTTCTCTCTTGCAATTCCAAACCTGAGGTTGACTTTGGAACATCATCTTTCTTGAGTTCCCACAATATTTGCCCTAGTCTAATGAAAAAATGAAGGATCGTAAATATAATTACTCTGATGGCCTGAGGATATTTTGGTACACTTGGAAGGAAGATACGTTTGAAAGAAAAGCAATTGACTGAGGAGAACTTTAGGTATTTTTCTCTGGTGGAGTTTCAGAGATACCAAAAATAAATACCTAGCATTTTTCTTTGCCATTTGGGTTCTGAACAAATGAAGAAATAAAAAAATGAGTATGATATATATGGACCCAAATATCACTTTTATTACTGATAAAAGTTGAGGATATAGCTTCATGTTAGGACCAAAGGGGCCTGTGCTTAGATGAGGTAGTGTTAGGACACAATTGCAGTGGACAGCAGGCTTCAACTGCACCAGCAGGGGCAGGACATCCTTGAGGACAGCAGAGACCACTGGCTCTGAGGTCAGCTGACTCCAAAGAAGGAAAACAGAAAAGATTGGAAGCTATATTTGCGGAACTCTTTGTACAGGAAAGGAATATCAAAAGTAAGGCAGAAGCCACACTCATTACCCTTAACATTTTCCCTAGTATAGAAATCCTCCATACTGAATGCTTCTAATACATAAATTAGAGAAAGAGGTGAGAAGACATGACTTTTGGATTCTAAAAGTCTTGTTACTTAAAAAAAGTAATATGTATACACCAATGTTCATTGCAGCACTATTAGCAATAGCCAAAATGTGAAAATAATCCAAATGTCCATCAACAGACGAATGGATAAACACAATGTGGTATAGACATACAATGGAATATTTATTCACCTGTAAAGAGAAATGACGTTCTAGTACATACTATGGCATGGATGAAACTTGAAAATATTATGCTAAATGCAATAAGTCAGATGCAAAAGTCCAAATATTATATGATTTCTCTTACATAGAATAGGGAAATTCATAGAGTCTGGAAGTAGACTAGAGGTCGCCAGGGGCTAGGAGTGTACGTGGAACGTGGAATGTACAAAGTACGAATCTAGGAAAATTGGAAATCATAAGAAATGAAATGGAATGCATAAACATAGATATCCTAGGCATTAGTAAGCTTAAATGGAGTGTTAATGGCCATTTTGAATCAGACAATCATATGGTCTACTATACTGGGAATGACAAATTCAAGAGGAATGGGCCTGCATTCATTGTCAAAAGGAACATTTCAAGATCTATCCTGAAGTACAATCCTGTCCGTGATAGGAAAATATCCATACTCCTACAAGGAAGACCAGTTAATATGACTATTATTCAAATTTATCCACCAACCACTAAGGCCAAAGATTAAGAAACTGAAGATTTTTACCAACTTCTGCAGTCTGAAACTGATCAAACATGCAATCAAGATGCACTGATAATTACTGATGATTGGAATGCTAAAGTTGGAAACAAAGGATTGGTAGTTGGAAAATATAGCCTTGGTGATAGAAATGATGCCAGAGATCACATGATAGAATTTTGCAAGACCAGCGACTTCTTCATTGCAAATATCTTTTTTCACTAACATAAATGGTGACTATACATGTGGACCTCACCAGATGAAATACACAGGAATCAAATCGACTACTCTGTGGAAAGAGATAATGGAAAAACTCAATATCATCGGTCAGAACAAGGCCAAGGGCCGACTGTGAAACAGACCATCAATTGCTCATATGCAAGTTCAAACTGAAACTGAATAAAATTAGAACAAGTCAATGAGAGCCACAATACGACCTTGAGTATATCCCATCTGAATTTAGAAACCATCTCAAGAATAGATTTGATGCATTGAACACTAATGACCGAAGAACAGATGAGTTGTGAAATGACATCAAGGACGTCATACCTGAAGAAAACAAGAGGTCATTAAAAAGACAAGAAAGAAAGAAAAGACCAAAATGGATGTCAGAAGAGACTCTGAAACTTGCTCTTGAACATCGAATAGCTAAAGCTAATGGAAGAAATGATGAAGCAAAAAGCTGAATAGAAGATATCAAAGGACAGCTGAAGAGGACAAAGTAAAGTATTACAATGATATGTGCAAAGGCCTGGAGATAGAAAACCAAAAGGGAAGAACACATTCAGCATTTCAGAAGCTGAAAGAAATGAAGAAAAAATTCAAGTCTCGAGTTGCAATATTGAAGGATTCTATGAGGAAAATATTAAATGATGCAGGAAGCATCAAAAGAAAATGAAAAGAATACACAGTCACTATACGAAAGAGAATTGGTGTACGTTCAACCATTTTAGGAGGTAACGTATGCTCAGGAACTGATGGTACTGAAGGAAGAAGTCCAAGCTGCACTAAAGGCATTGGGGAAAAACAAAGTGCCAGGAATTCATGGAATATCAATAGAGATGTTTCAGTAAATGGATGCAGCACTGGAAGTGCTCACTAGTCAGTGCCAAGAAATTTGGAAGACAGCTACCTGGCCAAATGACTGGAAGAGATCTATATGCTTCTTCCCAAGTAAAGTGATCCAACCGAATGCAGAAATTATTGAACAATATGATTAATTTCACACGTTAGTAAAATTTTGCTGAAGATCATTCAAAAGCGGCTGCAGCAGTATATTGACAGGGAACTGCCAGAAATTCAAGCCAGATTCAGAAGAGGATGTGGAAACAAGGATATCATTGCTGATATCAGATGGATCCTGGCTGAAAGCAGAGAATACCAGAAAGATGTTTACGTGTGTTTCATCCACTACGCAAAGGTATTCAATTGTGTGGATCATAACAAATTACGGATAACATTGCGAATAATGGGAATCCCAGAACACTTAATTGCTCTCCTGAGGAACCTGTACACAGATCAAGAGACAGTCTTTTGAACAGAACAGGGGGATACTGCATGATTTAAAGTCAGGAAAGGTGTGCTTCAGGGTTGTATTCTTTCACTGTACTTATTCCATTTGCATGCTGAGCAAATAATCCAAGAAGCTGGACTATATGAAGAAGAATGTGATATCAAGATTGGAAGAAGACTCATTAACAACCTGCATTATGCATAAGACACAACCTTGCTTGCTGAAAATGAAGAGGACTTGAAGCACTTACTGATGAACGTCAAAGACCACAACCTTCAGTATGGATACCTCAACGTAAAGAAAAAAAAATCCTCACAACTGGACCAATAAGCAACATCATGATAACTGGACCAATAAGCAACATTATGATAAATCCTTGTCAAGGATTTCATTTTCCTTGGATCCACAATCAACATCCATGGAATAGTAGTCAAGAAATCAAAAGACGCATTGCATTGGGCAAATCTGCTGCAAAAGACCTCTTTAAATTGTTGAAAAACAAAGATGTCACCTTGAAGACTAAGGACGCCTGACTCAAGCCTTGGTTTTTTCAATCACTTCATATGCATGTGAAAGCTGGAAAATGAATAAGGAAGACTGAAGAAGAACTGATGCCTTTGAAATGTGGTGTTGGCCAAGAATATTGAATATACCATGGACTACCAAAAGAATGAACAAATCTGTCTTGGAAGAAGTACAATCAGAATGCTCCTTAGAGGCAAGGATGGCAAGACTATGTCTCATATACTTTGGACATGTTATCAGGAGGGATCAGTCTTTGGAGAAGGACATTGTGCTTGGTAAAGTAGACGGTCAGCGAAAAAGAGGAAGACCCTCAAGTAAATGGATTGACACAGCGGCTGTAAAAATGGGCTCAAGCATAGTAAGGATTTTGAGGATAAAGCAGGACCGGGTAGTGTTTCTTTCTGTTGTACATAGGGTCACTATGAGTCCCAACCAACTGGATAGCACCTAACAACAATTACAACAACAACGGGGGCTGGGAGGAAGGAGGAATGGGGAGTTATTGTTTAACGGCTATAGAGTTTCTGTTTGGGGTGATGAAAAAGTTTTGAAAATAGCGATGCTGGTTGCAAAACATTGTGAATGTAATTATGCCGATGAATTTTCCACTTAAAGATTATTAAAAAGACAAATCAAAAAATATTATGTATTAAGGGAAAATTTCATGGGACCTTCAGCTCTTGACAATCTCCTATGTGTACTTCTGTGGTTATCATTACCTCTATCACAGGATTTAGCATATAATAAATAAATGTTTGCCATTCTTATCACCTGGAAAATGAGCAGCTTCAGGGCAAAAAATGTCATGTGTTCATTTCTGCAGCTCATGAGTTTCTCTAACTGTGTTTGGAACATAATAGTCTTTATATTAGATATTTGCTCAATGAAGAGAATTCGGCAAATGCACGTTGTCTGGATAATGGGATTGTCTGGTTATTTTAGGGAGAACTTAAAAAAAACTGAATATTTTAATTTTTCTTGAAAATATGTTCAAACGACTGAGATATCTTTTGTATAGTTAACATAACTCCACAATATATGTAGTAAAAACCCTTGAAAGTTAAATGGATAAATTTCTAGTCATAATGGGTAATGAACACATTTATCTCAGAAATGGACTTACCAAGTAGGAGAAGAGTGTTGTTGTTAGGTGCCCTCGAGTCAGTTCTGACTCATAGCGACCCTATGTACAACAGAACAAAACACTGCCCAGTCGTGCACAATCCTACAATCATTGTTATGCTTGAGCCCATTGTTGCAGCCACTGTGTCATTCTATCTCATTGAGGGTCTTCTCTTTTTCACTGACCCTCTACTTTACCAAGCATGAAGTCCTTTTCCAGGAACTGATCCTTCCTGATAACACGACCAAAGTATGAGAGATGTCATCTCACCATCCTTGCTTCTAAGGAGCACTCTGATAGTACTTCTTGCAAGACAGATTTGTTCATTCTTTTGGCAATCCATAGTATATTCAATATTCTTCGCCAACACCATAATTCAAAGGTGTCAATTCTTCTTCGTCTTCTTTATTCATAGTCCAGCTTCCACATGCATATGAGGAGATTGAAAACCCCATGGCTTGCTCGTGTCAGGCACACCTTAGTCTTCAAGGTAACATCTTTGTTAGGAGAAGAGTAAGTAATAAAATTAATAAGCTGGATAATAAAAGCAAAAGGCTTGATCTCTTAAATATACCCAGAACTTTTTTCTTCAGAAACGTTATGTCTTTTTCACAGTAAACTTTGAGGACATCGGTCAAAGAGAAAGGTCAGAAAGGCTTGGGACATAAAGAAAGTCTTAACATAGTCTCCAAAGACTCAAATAGCACATAGAGCACACTCATTGACTATAATACAATAAAACTAGAAATTAGCTAGGAAGGCTTTCACCTATGAAGTTGTATCCTGCATTTTTACAGAGTTGTGAGTACACAATCATCCTGACTTTTGTGATAGTACTGCTACCAAACTTCATGATAACCCTGTTACCAACCTTTATGTTATCCCTGCTACCAACAACATTAACAGAACTGGAAATTAAGAACCACTCAGCAAACCCCAAAACTAAAGCCGTTGCTGTCGAGTAGATTCCAACTCACAGCAACCTATAGGACAGAGTAGAACTGCCCCATAATTTCCAAAGAAGGGCTAGTGGATTTAAGCTGTCGACCTTTTGGTAAGCAGCCGAGCTCTTAACCACTGCACCACCAGGGCTTCAAAGCGTCCTCTAAATAATTCACTCAATAAAAAAAAAAATTAAAATTGAAACAACAAACTATTTAAAAATAAATCATGAGAAGATTATTTATAAAAATCTATGGGATATGTCTAAAGCATTATTCAGAGGAAAAGTATTTCATCATCAGTGTACTTATTACAAAATAAGAAAGACTGAAACAAATAAATTAAGATTGCAACTAAAGAAAGTCATAGAAGTACAAGAAGATAAAATAAGTGAAATAAAATGAAAAAAATCAGTAAAGATAAAATAGAAACTTAAAATTTAAAACAAATAATTTGGTAAACAAAATCTAATAACATCAAGAATATCAGATAGTATATGATTAAAAAAAGAGAAGGAAGACACAAATAAACAAAATGAAGAAACAACAAAAAGGATATAATGACATATATGAAGAAATTTTTAAAATTTTATAATTGTCCTCAATTTTATGCCAATAAATTAGAAAATCTAGACAATATGCAAGAATAGATCCATGGTTGTGAAAGAAATCGTAAGATCTATCCTTAAAAAGACACCAGGCCCAGATAGTTTTATGAGTAAGTTTAGGTGTACATTCAAGGTTATGTAAAGTTTTCAGAGCATTGAAAACTTGGGAAGCTTCCCAACTCTTTCTGAAAAACTAGAACAACAGTCTGCGGTAGATGAATTGCATAGATGGCCACAATAGGTGCCATTCCTGTACCCACACCCTTTGCTCTGGAACTTTGTGTTTTATTGCTCTTCTGATTCTGGTCTTGATCATGGGACTTGTTTTGGCCAATAGGATGTTGGTAGACTTGACAGAAGCAGAAGCTTGACAAAGTGTCTGTGTCTGTGTTTTTTTTTGTTGTTGTTGTTGTTGTCGCTACGTTCTCTCTTGCTCCTCTGCCATTGTGTTGAGAAAATGCTTGGGTTAGCCTTCTAGAAAATGAGAGACTGTGGAATAGAGCCAAATTGTTCCAGAAAAAGCCATCCTATACCACCAGTCTTCAGATGCCAGCTGATTGCAGATGTATGAACAAGTTTAGGGAAGATCAGCCAAGCTTGTCTAAGATCAGCAAAATGGCCCAGCTGATCTGTGCATTTATAAGAAATAATAAATGGTTATGTTTTGAGCTATTAAGGTTTTTACTGGTTTGCTCTGCAGCATTATTTGTTGCAATAGATAACTGATACACTATGAGCCCAAAACCAGTCTTGGAGGAAGCACAGCCAGAATGCTCCTTAGAAGTGAGAATGGTGGGACTTAGTCTTGCTTACTTTGAACACGTCATTAGAAAAGACCAATCACTAGAACAGAACACTGTGTCTGGTAAAGTAACGAGCCAATGAGAACAAAGGAAACCCTCCATGAGATAGGTTGAGATTGTGGCTCCCACAATGGATTCAAACATACCAACAATTAGGAGGATGGTGCAGGACATTTCGTTCTGTTAAACATAAAGAAAGTTGCCATGAGTCAGAGCAACTAACAACAACAACAACAACAATCAGCCCCAAAGCAGAGAAAGACAGCAGCAAATAGGGAGGGGGACAAAAAAAGGAAAAGGAATCGTAGGCCAATCTTCTTTATGTAGTTGCATTATTATACGCCTATGAAGTTTCCTAGGACTACGAGGAAGTGTTCACAGTCTTATTTCATATCCTTGATTCTGAATTTTGTAACAGCTACTACAATCTGGAAGAGTATATCTCAAGCATGTTTCATTTTCTCTCTTGAATGTTGAGATGAGGTCTATGATTTGTTATGAGATATCTTTAATACAAAAATTATTTAAAAATGCATGAGGAGGACCACACTAAAATCCTATTAGACAAACATTTGTTTTATGCCTAATTTTACAAAGTCAATTTTTCTTTAAGTGTATTAATATTAAATAACAAACCACCAAAACAAACAAACAAAGAAACAAAAATAGGCTTCTGGAAGGAGAGATATTTTATCCAAAATAACTGCATGGAGAGATTTTTATGAATGGTTTAAAAGCCCCTTAAATTAGAGGGTTGTAATGGAAAGTCTGATAGGCCCAAAGGAGGCAGTTCAAAAATATGTTCTTAACACTTGACATATACCGTGCATGAAATGTATTTTTAACACGCCATATGTTTATTACAGATTAAATACTTAAAAATGGAAAAACAACCCAAAAGTTTCTTAAATATTTGCTTAATATAGTCAGAACACACTGTGAATTGTAAGAGTGAGGAGAACAAGTTAAGTGTTTAACTAACATCAAATGCAATAAAATGTTTCATATGAAATGTTAAGCAGTTGATAAAAATGTCATGAGAGACTGCAGATTAGAGTTTCACCCAAAATTCTCTCTTAATTAAAGGTGAAATGATGGAGAGACGCTGATTGGCTAACGGTTCTGAACTTGTGGATACAAATAGTCTGATGTGTGCCTTTATCCATTTTCCTCTGAGGGTCCTGTTTAAGGGCACCTAAAATGTTGCTTTCTCATTCAAAGTTTAGCCTAGATGTTGCCTCCTCCATGAAGCCCTTCCTGACTACTTTCAGGCAGGTTGAGGAGCACCTCTTTTCTGCACCTTGTGCTAACCTCCAGGACATTACATGGTCATACATTTAATCATATTAAGTTGGACTGAAAGTACCAACTCTATCATTACTTGCTGTGTGACCCTGGCGAGTTACTTAACTTCTTTGTGCCTCAGCTGATTCTTCTGTAAAATGGAAAGATTACAGGCCTTAGTTCATTGGCTTATTGGGAGGATTAAATGATTTAAAATGTATAATGTGCTTAGAACATGGCCCAGCACAACTCGTTACTTAAACACTTAACAGGTGCTTTTCACTCTTCAAATTCACAATGTGTTTCAAGGACTTTTAAGAAATTTTTGTGGTGTTTTCTTCATTTTTAAGTGTTTAATATTTAATATGGCACATGGGGTTGCTAGGAGTTGAACTTGACTTGATGACACTCAACTAAAACAATATGCAATACACATAAAACCTGCTAAAGTACACTTCATACATAATGCATGTTATGTGTTAAATATTAGTTTATTTTTAAAACTGTTTTAGATTTATCTGTTTTAATGTTTATCTCCCCCACTGGACTGTAATTTTCAGCACAATATTTTCTGCCTAATACCACTGTTGACATGTTGTAGGAGTTCAATAATTGGTTATTGAATAAATGATTGAACAAATGAATAAATGTAGACAGCCAATAAATGTTGGCCTAATTGATCTGATTTAAATTTTTTTTTCAGTTTCTAGAGCTCAGAGATTCTTGATTAAATAGCATTAATTAGAGAAGCCACTTTTAGATTGCATAAGACTTGCCTTTGAACCATAAAACTCACTGCCATTAGTGTGTCCGTAAACTAATATCTCAAACAAGGCGGAAGGAAATGGGTGTTGGCAACTGTTGGAAATATTAGGAAAACACTTCTCAATTCTGTGACCTTTGACAGTTATATAAGCTCTTTGTGCCTTAACTTCCTCATCTGCATAGTGGGAATAATAAAATACCTACTTTACAGGGCTATAAGAAAAGTGCTTAGAATAGTGTCTGGCACACAGTAACCAGTTGCTATGGAGTGAATTCCAACTCACGGTGACCCCATGTGTGACAGAGTAGAACTGTGCTCCATGAGGTTTTCAATGGTTGCTTTTTCAGAAATAGATTGCCAGATCTTTTTTCCCAGGCACTCTGCGTGGACTTGAACTGCCAACTTTTTGGTTAGTAGCTGAATGTGTTAACTGTTTGCACCACCCAGGGTCTCTGACACATAGTAAGTGCTCAATAAATGTAGGTTCCAAACACACACCCACTGCCATAGAGTCAATTCCGACTCACAGTGACCCTATAGGATGGAGTAGAACTGCCCCATAGGGTTTCCAAGGCTGTAAATCTTTAGGGAAGCAGACTGTCACATCTTTCTCCAGAAGAGCGACTGGTGGGTTTGAACCGTCTACCTTTCAGTTAGCACTTTAACCTCTGTGCCACCAGGGCTTCTTAAATGTGGGCTCCTGTTATTACAATTAACATTATATAATTATTATTTAGCATGCTGAAGATATTCTTTTTTTTTTTTTTTTGCTTTTGTACATTTTCATCTATTTCTGTTTTTGTCAACAAGCTCCTGGGAGGAGAGGGATAGTGTGTTTAGCTTCTTTGTCACTCTCCACAGTTTCTCCCCTCAGTTGCCATAGCTTCTTCTTCCTCTTTTTTTTCTTTTTAATAATATTTTATTGTGTTTTTGGTGAAAGTTTAGCATATTAGATTCCCATTCAACAACTTTTACACAAACTGTTCACTGACATTGGTTACATTCTTCACAATGCATTAACATTCTCGTTGTTTTTGTTCTGGTTGTTCTGTTTCCAGTAACCTAGTTTCCCTGCCCTCTTACCTTCTCATTTTTTAAAATAATTGTCAGCCCTTTGGGCTTATATAGATGAACTCATGGGTGATATCCTATTATTTTGTGAGCCAATTTGTTATTTAGCTAAAAGGTGACCTTAGGGGATAGTTTTGGTTCAAGATTTAAAGAATATCTCAGGGCAAGCGTCTCAGGGAGTCCTCTGGTCTCAACCCGTCCAGTAATTCTGGATTTTTTAAGAATTTGAGATTCTCTTCCACACATTGCTCCCATTTTATCAGGATCCATCTATTGTGCCTCTGATCAGAACAATTGGCAGGGGTAGCCAGGAGCCAACTAGTTCTTGTCTCATGGTAGATGAGGCTGTGGTTCGTGTAGACTATTAGTACTGCAGACTAGATTCTTCTGAATCTTGGGTTTTCTTCTATCCCTTTTGCTCTGGCTAAGTAGACACAGATAGTTGTATCTTAGATGGCTACTCGCAAGCTTTTAAGACCCCAGACAGTGCTTACCAGACTAGGAGGTAGAATATAAACTTTATAAACTATATTATGCTTATTGATGGAGTTGTCCCATGAGACTGTTCCCATGCCTTCAAACCTAGAAAACCAATCCCGTGAGGTGTTTGGTTATGTTTATAATATGTGAATATATATGCAGGCACACCCATAAATGCATATAGATATACACACACTTATATATACTGACATATATATCCACATACACATATCTATACACATATATGCATACATACCTATATATATATATACCTGCACATACATATATTTTTTGGTTGTTGTTGTTGTTGCAAAATTATAGATGCCATAACGATTACCAAAGGTCCTTTTACTTATGTATATTTTAGTGGCATCTTTTGCCTTGGTCAACATCATATTCAGTGTTGTATTTCCCATCACCAAAAATAACAAGCGTCTATGATCTAGAGAGTGATTCCGCCTCCTCCCCCATCCCTGGTAACCACCAATGTTGGTTTCTGTATATACCTATTCTTGTCTACTTATAAAAGTGAGATCTTAAAATATTTGTCCTTTTGTGACTGACATATTTCACTCAGCGTAATGTCCTCAAGATTCATCCACATTATAAGATGTTTGGAGTACTTATCATTATTCTTTATGACTACGTAGTGTTCCAACATATGTATGTACCACATTTTGTTTATCTGTTCATCCACTGATGGACACTTAGATTGTTTTCATCTTTTTGCTATGAGAATAATGCTGTAATGAACATGGGTGTACAAATGTCTGTTTGTGTCTTTACTATTAGATCTCTGGTGTATGTACCTAGAAGTGGGATTGCTGGATCATAAGGTACTTCTATGTCTAGTTTCGTGAGGAAGCGTCATACTATTTTCCATGCTGTTTTCGTTGACAGGAGCCATCGAGTTGGTTCCAACTCATAGCGATCCTATGTACAATGGAACAAAACAGTGCCTGGTCCTGCACCATCCTCACAATCATTGTTATGCTTGAGCCCATTGTCCCAGCCACTGTGTCAATGCATCTTGTTGAGTGCCTTCCTCTTTTTGTCTGACCCTCTACTTTACCAAGCATTATGTCCTTCTCCAGGGACTGATCCCTCCTGATAACATGCCCAAAGTATGTGAAATATAGTCTTGCCATCTTTGCTTCTAAGGAGAATTCTGGCTGTACTTCTTCCAAGATAGACATTTTTTCGTTCTTTTGGAAGTCCATGGTATAGTCAATATTCTTTGCCAAAACCATAATTCAAAGGCATCAATTCTTCAGTCTTCCTTATTCATTGTCCAGCTTTTGCATGCATATAAGGCAATTGGAAACACCACGGCTTGGGTCAGGCTTACCTTAATCTTCAAGGTGACATCTTTGCTTTTTAACACTTTAAACAGATGCTTTGCAGCAGATTTGCTCAATGCAACACGTTAGGTTTCTTGACTGTTGCTTCCTTAGGTGTTATTGTGGATCAAAGTAAAATTAAATCCTTGACAACTTCAGTCTTTTGTCCACTTATCATGATGGTGTTTCTTGGTCCAGTTGTGACTATTTTTGTTTTCTTTATATTGAGAAGTAATCTATACTGAAGGCTGTGTTTTTTGATCTTCATCAGGAAGTGCTTCAAGTCCTCTTCACCTTCAGCAAACAAGGTTGTGTCATCTGCATAATGCAAGTTGTTAATGAGTCTTCCTCCAATCCTGATGCTCGCTCTTCTTCATATAGTCCAGCTTCTGGGATTATTTGCTCAGGATACAGATTGAATAAGTATGGTGAAAGGATAAAGCCCTGACACACACCTTTCCTGACTTTAAACCACCCAGTATCCCCTTGCTCTGTTCGAATGACTGCCTCATGATCTATGTACAGGTTCCTCATGAGCACAGTTAAGCATTCTGAAATTCCCTTTCTTCACATAATTTGTGATGATCCACACAGTTGAATACCTTTGCATAGTCAATAAAGCACAGGCAAACATCCTTCTGGTATTCTCTGCTTTAAGCTAGGATTCATCTGACATCTGCAAAGATATCCCTGGTTCCATGTCCTCTTCTGAATCTGGCTTGAATTTCTGGCAGTTCCCTGTTGATGTACTATTTCAGCCACTTTTGAATGATCTTCAGCAAAATTTTACTTGTGTGTGATATTAATGATATTGTTAGATACTATGTCTGCATTCTGCTGGATCACCTTTCTTTGGAATAGGCATAAATATGGATCTCTTCCAGTAGGTTGGCCAGGTAGCTGTCTTCCAAATTTCTTGGCATAGACAAGTGAGCACTTCCAGTGCTGCATCCGTTTGTTGAAGCATCTCAAATGGTATTCAGTCAATTCCTGGAGTCTTGTTTTTCGCCAACGCCTTCACTGCAGCTTGGACCTCTCTCTTTAGTACCATCAGTTCATGATCATATGCCATCTCCTGAAATGGTTGAGCGTCATGCAATTCTTTTTGGTATAATGACTCTGTATTCCTTCCATCTTCTTCTGGTGCTTCCTGGGTCGTTTAATACTTTCCACATAGAATTCTTCAATATTGCAACTCAAGGCTTGAATTTTTTCTTTAATTCTTTCAGCTTGAGAAGTGCCGAGCATGTTCTTCCCTTTTGTTTTTCTAACTTCAGGTCTTTGCACATATCACTACAATACTTTACTTTGTTTTTTTGAGCTGCCCTTTGAAATCTACTCTTCAGCTCTTTTACTTCATCATTTTTTCCATTTGCTTTAGCTACTCAATGTTCAAGAGCAAGTTTTAGAGTCTGTTCTGACATCCATTTTGTCTTTTCTTTCTTGTCTTTTTAATGACCTCTTGCTTTCCTCATATATGATGTCCTCAATGTCATTCCACAACTTGTCTCGTCTTGGTCATTAGTGTTCAACGTGTCTGCCAGTTTCTCGTGGGGGTGGGGGGGTTGCATGTTGCTGTGATGCCAGAAGCTATGCCACTGGTATTCAAATACCAGCAGGGTCACCCATGGTGGACAGATTTCAGCTGAGCTTCCAGACTAAGACAGACTATAAAGAAGGACCTAGCAGTCTACTTCTGAAATGAATTAGCAAAAGAATACCCTATGAATAGCAGTGGAACATGTCTGATATAGTGCCAGAAGATGAGCCCCTCGGGTTGGAAGGTACTCAGAAGACGTCTGGAGAAGAGCTCTCCTAAAAGTAGAGTTGACCTTAATGACTAATGACGGGGATGGAGTCAAGCTTTCGGAACCTTCATTTGCTGATGTGGCATGACTTGAAATGAGAAGAAACAGCTGCAAAAATCCATTAATTATCAGAACGTGGAATGTACGAAGCATGAATCTAGGAAAATTGGAAATCATCAAAACTTAAATGGAATACATAAACATCAATATCCTAGGCATCAGTGAGCTTAAATGGAGTGGTCTTGGACATTTTGAATCAGTCAATCATATGGTTTACTATGCCGGTAATGACAGCTTGAAGAGGAATGGTGTCATGCTCATCCTCAAAAAGAACATTTCAAGATCTATCCTGAAGTACAACACTGTCAGTAATAGGATAATATTCATATGCCTACAAGGAAGACCAATTAATACGACTATTATTCAAATTTACCCACCAATCACTAAGGCCAAAGATGAAGAAATCGAAGACTTTTACCAACTTCTGCAGTCTGAAATTGATCGAACATGCAATCAGGATGCATCAATAATTACTGGTGACTGGAAGGTAAAAGATGGAAACAAAGAAGGATCGACAGTTGGAAAATATGGCCTTTGTGATAGAAACGATGCTGGAGATGGCATGATAGAATTTTGGAAGACCAAAGACTTAATTGCAAATACCTTTTTTCACCAACATAAACAGCGACTATACACATGGACCTGGCCAGATGGAATACCCAGGAATCAAATTGACTACATCTGTGGAAAGAGACAGTGGAAAAGCTCAATATCATCAGTCAGAACAAGACCAGTCTGACTATGGAACAGACCATCAAATGCTCACATGCACGTGCAAGCTGAAAGTGAAGAAAATTAGAGCAAGTCCATGAGAGTCAAAATATGACCTTGAGTATATCCCACCTAATTTGGAGACTATCTGAAGAATAGATTTGACACTTTGAAGAATGTTTTCTGTAGTGGTACCATTTTACAATCCCATCAGTAATGAATAAGGCTCCCCACATCATTTCTAGCATTTGTTGTTTTCTTTTCTTTCTTTTTTAATCAGTGTTATTTTAACAGGGGCGAGATGATATCTCAGTGTAGTTTTGATTTACTTGCCCATTGAATGGACTTTGACTCTTTGTCGAAAATCAGTTGTCCATAGATCGCTGGATTTATTTCTGGATCCTCAATTCTATTTCACTGGACTATCTGTCTGTCACTGAACCTGTATCAGACAATTTTGATTACTGTAGCTGTATAGTACCTTTTGAGATCAGGAAGTGTGAGGCATCCTACTTTGTTCTCCTTCATCAATATTGCTTTGGCAATTCCGGGCCTCTCTACTTTCCATATAACCTTGGTCGTTAGGTTTTCCATTTCTGTAAAGAATGTTGTTGGAATTTGGATAAGGATTGCATTGGATCTATAGATTGTTTTGGCTAGTAATGACATTTTCACAGTATTAAGTCTTCCAATCCATGAGTATGGAATGTCCTTCCATTTAAGTAGGAGTCTTTTAGTCTCTTGTAATAGTGTTTTATAGTTTTCATTGTATAAGTCTTTTACCTCCATGTTTAGGTTTATTCCTAGGTATTTTATCATTTTGGGGGCTATTGTAAATGGTATAGTTTTCTTGATTTCCTTTTTTGGATTTCTTCCTGTTAGTGTAAAGGAAGCCAACTGATTTTTGTGTGTTGATCTTGTACCCTGCAATATTGCTGAATTCTTCTATTAGATCAAGAAGCTTTCTTGTGGAATTTTTAGGACTTTCTAGGTGTAGGATCATGTCATCTGTGCATAGGGATAGTTTCACTTTTTCCTTTCTGATGTTGATACCCTTTATTTCTCTTTCTTGCTTTATTCCTCTGGCTAAGGCTTTCAGTACGTTGTTGAATAAGAGTGGTTATAATGGACATTCTTGTCTTGTTCCTATTCTCAAAGGGAAAGTTGTCATTCTTCTTCATTGAGAATAGTGTTGGCTGTTGATTTTGCATATATGCCCTTAATTATGTTGAGGAATTTCCCTTTTGTTGAGAGTTTTTATCAGGAAAGGTTATTGGATTTTATCAAATGCTTTTTATGCATCAATTGAGATGATCGTGTGGTTTTATCCCTTTGTTTTATTTATGTGGTGAATTACACTGATTGATTTTCTAATGTTGAACTACCCTTGAATTCCTGGTATGAATCCCACTTTGTCATGATGTATGATTTTCTTAACATGTTGTTGAATTCTGTTTGCTAGAATTTTGATGAGAATTTCTGTGTCTATATTCATGAGGGATATTGGTCTCTAATTTTTTTTTTTTTTTTTGTGATGTCTTTATCTGGTTTTGGTCTCAGGGTGATGCTGGCTTCATAGAATGAGTTAGGAAGTATTCCTTCCTTTTCTATGTTTTGGAAGAGTTTGAGTAGAATTAACGTCAATTCTTCTCTGAATGTTTGGGATGACATCTTCAATCTCTTCTTTTGTTATGGGTCTGTATAGATTTTCTATCTTTATATGTGTTAGTTTAGGTAGGTAGTGTGTTTCTAGAAATTTGTCCATTTCTTTTAAGTTTCCAAATTTTTTGGAGTACAATTTGGCATAGCTTCTTGAAATACAGTATGCTTTTTCTTGCCCTCGCCTCACCCTCAGATCAATATTGCCACAGGGTGAGGAAGAAACTTGGCTACAAGTGAGAACAGATATTACTAAGCAGCCAGAATGTTCATTTCTTAGATGAAAAAAAAAAAAACTACTTAGCATAATAATCAAAAGTCTCTCTCTCCTTTTTCTTTAAAAATAAAATATTGGTGGCTTAAAAAAAAGTGAAATAAGTAATTGAGTGCAGCTGGCTCTGCGGCCAGCAAAAGTCTGTCCTCTTGAGTCTGTGTGGCTCAAGGCACTTGGAAACTATTGATATGGAATTAATTTGAAGCTTACAGCAACTTTGCATGCAAGTGCTTTTAACAGTAATCTCAAATTTGGATATTGTTGGCATTGCCTCTGATCCCATCTTTTATCTTCCTATCACTAATAAGCCAACTATTATATATGAGGACATTTCTAGGACTTACTCTTGCTCTGGATAAATTATCACAGTTTATAATCGAATCCTTTCTCTTCTCAAATGCCTATGTTGTTGCTGCATTTTAGCTTTAAGAACTATTCTGTGCCTTTATCTTTCACCCTAAATATGTGATTGATTTCTAGTACCGTGGGTAAAAAGTCATAAAGTTTCTGAAATCCAGCTAATGATTCCTCCAGCTGGTCAGTTTTTAAGGCAACTGAAGGGAAGGCAGTAGACTTACTGAATTTTAGGCTCTTTACCCAATATACAATTGGCAAAATTTATGAAAGAGCTTTGGGAGCTGTAGAGCAATATGCACATGTAACAGACTTTTTAAATAATAGCTTTATTAAGATATAATTCAAACACCATAAAATTCACCCCTTTAAAGTGTCCAATCCAGTGGTTTTTAGTATATTCAGAGAAATGAACCATCACCATTATCTAGTTTTCGTTACCCCGAAAGAAACTCCATACCTGTTAGCAATCACCTCTCATCCTCCCCGCCCTTCAGTCCCCTGCAACCACTACTCTACTTTCCATTTCTATGGATTTGCCTATTCTGGATATTTCATATAAATGGAATCAGACAGTCTGTGGCCTTTATGCCTGGCTTCTTCACTTAGCACAATGTTTTCAAGGTTCATATAGGTTGTAGCATGTATCAGTATTTCAATCCCTCTTTAATGCTGAATAATATTCTATTGTGTGGATATAGCACATTTTGTTTATCCATTCATCAGTTGGTGAATGGGTTGTTTCCATCTTGGGTTGATTCCATTTTTTTTTGCTATTGTGAATAATGCTGCTATGAATATTCATGTGCAGATTTTTGCGTGGGCATATGTTTTCATTTGCCTTGGGTATATACCTAGGTATGAAATTGTTGTGTCATACATTAACTCTGTGTTTAACATTTTGAGGACCTGCCAAACTGTTTTCCAAAGTGACTCACATATCACAGATTTTAATTCTTCTTTGTCTTCTTGTTATTGCTGTAAGCAAGGAACAAAAGAGAAAGAATGCAGAGGTGACTCTGAATTTGATGGAGTAAATGATTTCATTATACTATTTGTCATGGTTTGAATTATGTCCCCCAAAAAAGTGTATATCAATTTGGCTAGGCCATGATTCCTGGTACTGTGTGATTTTCCTGTATGTTGTAAACCTGCCTCTATGATGTTAATGAGGGAGGATGAGTGGCAGTTGTGTTAGTAAGG
>NW_004444154.1:2850711-2853465 GCF_000243295.1 Trichechus manatus latirostris
AGGAAGAACTGGTTTCAAAGTGTGAGTGAGGTGTTTGATATGGAGATCATAGTTGTGTCCTTGAGGAACTTCAGGTGGAAATTTTTAGAAATTAATTGGAAATTCAGTATTGGAGTTCAGGAGAATTGTTCAGTCCGGAGAGGATCATTATCTTCTATTTCTTTCTTAATGTCACCTTTACCATCCCAACTTTTTTCCTTTTGCCTCCTCACATCTGTGTTTTGAGATTCTTCCTCACTGAAGGTCAGTTTTTCAATGAAGTTTCTTTATCACTGTGCCTTTCTCTTGGCTCATTAAGAAATTTAATAAATCTTCTTTCTCTTTGATAACTGCATATTGGTACAGTGATCTGCAGCTCTTGGTAAGAAAGGCTAGGGAAGATATCATGGCAGTGTGGAAAAGAGGCAGATTGGAAGTCAGAGACAAGATGCCAGAATCAGCCTGACTTCTTCCGTAAAATAAACCCATTAGTTCCTTTTTCAAAATTGGTGGCTTTTTGTTTGGTTGATGTTGTTGTTTTTGCAATTATCAAAAGCTAACAATGTGATGGGCAATTCAAAACTATTCCCTCATTTAAACCTCATGATAACTCTAAGAAGTAGGTATTTTTATCCCTATATTAAAGCAGGGATTTTGATTTTTTTTTTTTTTTTGTCCACGGATATATCCTAAGTGATTAGAACACTGCCTGGCAAATAGTAGGTGCTCAAAGAATTCTTGTTGAAGGAATAAACAGTTTCTGAGAGGTGAATTTACTTGCCTCTATCACATAATATCTCATAGGTGGTAGAGTTGGAACCCAGTGCCAGTTAAGTGTAATTCCAAAGGCTACGTGTTCCATGATACCACACTTTCCCCAGTTTCCTTGTCAATCTGACGAAGGGCATGTGCCAAAGTTTCCCAATCTGGTGTTCTGCCTGCAGAACTTGATTCATCTGTGTGTTCATTGATGTTCTGCTAAATAAGTTAACAAATGCTGAGTGATCAAAGTTAGATAAGTCTCTTTGGGAATTCTTGGAACCTTTCATATGTTAAGGTACCTTTTGAATCATCAAGGGGCACAAGTAGTTTATTTGTCTATAGGATCCCCACCCCCTACTTCCACTCTTGTGTGTGTGTGTTTGTGCGTGTGTAGCATCTATTAACATCTCCCAGAAACATGGTTTTAGATTGTTATTGTTGTTAGTTGCCTTCAAGTTGGCTCTGACTCATGGCAATCTTATGTATAGTAGATCAAAATGTTGCCTGGCCCTGTGCCATCTTCATAATTATTGGTATGCTCCAGTTCATGGTTATATCCACTGAGTATTTTGAGTGTCTTCCAGCTTAAGGGGCTCATCTTCCAGCACTGTGTTGGACAATATTCTGCTATGATCCATAATGTTTTCACTGGTTAATTTTTGGAAGTACATTGTCAGGACCTTTTTCTTAGTCTGTCTTACTCAGGAAGCTCTGCTGAAACCTGTCCACCATGAGTATTTGAAATACTGTTGGCATACCTTCCAGAATCACACCAACAAGCAAGCCACCACCATATGACAAACTGATGGATTTAGATTTTTTTTAATTTCTAGAGTTACTTTTGATTAGTTCCTTCTAGCCCTATAGTTTGTTGACTTGAATTGTGGTGAAAGAACAAATTAAGGTCAAATCATATTATAGCAAATATGGTTTGAAAAATATTACTATAACAAAAATATTTTAAAGACCTGGCCATAGGCCTAGAATAATAGAGGCTTGCTGATTTCTTTAGAATAAAATTCACTGCTGCAAATAATTTAGTACAATAAATACTTTTCTCCTGCCTCATTTTTTACAACAGGGGAGAAAAAAAACCCTCACACCATGCTGTGTGGTATTTTCTCTTCCAATCAATATTTATTGAATGCCTCCCTATTCTGTGCACCGTGGGGGACACCAAGGCATCCCTGGTATACGCCTGTAACCTTCCAAGTAGTCATCACTTGTCAGAGTAATGAGAAGTATAGAGTTCGTGACCAAGCAGGGAATAAAATTTCCTCTATACCATACATGCAGTAAAAAAGTAAGTTAAAAAAGTCATGGAGAAAAGAACAAATTTTGTATGATCCCACATATGAAGTTTTAGAATTGCAAATTCATCAACACAAAAGATTAGTGGTTACCAGAGGTTGGCAGTGGTTAAGAGTTCAGCTGTTAACCAAAAAATCGGCAGTTCGAACCCAGCAGGAGCTCCTTGGAAACACTATGGGGCTGTTCTACTCTGTCCTATAGGGTTGCTATGAGTTGGAATCGACTAGAAGGCAATAGGTTCAAGGCTTGGGGGGAGGAGAGAATGGGGAATTAGAAAGGATGTATATGTATATGTATATATACATACACCAAAAAAAGAAAGAAAAGCTGTAAGTGTATATATATATAGATCATGGAGCCCTGGTAGTGCAGTGGTTAAGAGCTCAGGCTGCCAACCAAAAGGTTGGTAGTTTGAATCCACCAGCAGCTTCTTGGAAACCCTACGGGGCAGTTCTTCTTTCTTCTATAGGATCACTATGAGTTGGAATCAACTAGATGGCATACAACAACAACATATATACACCAGTAGGAAACATTGGTAGTGCAAATTGTTAAGTGCTTAAGTACTAGCTGAAAAGTTGGCCTTTGGAACCCACCCAGAGGCACCTCAGAAGATCAGAATACAGGCCTGGTGACCTGCTTCTGAAAAATTACAGCCTTGAAAACCCTATGGAGCAGTTTTACTCTGTACCCATAAGGAAG
>NW_004444154.1:2854137-2855497 GCF_000243295.1 Trichechus manatus latirostris
CCCTAGTATGTGCCTGTCAATTAATGGCAATTGAGTCTCTGGGTGGAACAAATGGTTTATTCTCAGCTACTAACTGCAAAGTTGGTGGTATGAACCTACACAGCAGCACCTCAGAAGAAAGGCCTATTGATCTGCTTCCATAAAAGATTACAATCAAGCAAACCCTAACGAGCAGTTCTACTCTGTAACACATGGGATTAGCATGAATTGGAATAGACTCTGTGGCAACAACTGTGGTATGGTATACCTTTAGGCTCAGCTATGACTGCTGGGCTTCCTCTGCCTAGTCTCCTCTCCTGCCCACCTGCTCTGATAGAGCAGGAGTCTGAATGCTGAACTCTGAACCACAGCCCTTCCTCCCCTCTGGTTAGGTTATTTTGTTGAACCAAGTTTCTACTCGTCTTTCTTTGCTTTAGTTTTTCCGCAGTAACCTTGCCAGGACCGCAGCCTTTCCAGATAAGGGTTCTCTGCCAAGTATGGGTTGTTGTTGTTAGGTGCTATTGAGTTGATTCTGGCTCATAGCAACCTCATGTAACAGGGTTTCCCAGCCTGTAATCTTTACGGGAGCAGAACGCTAGGTCTTTTGTCCCATGGAGCAGCAAGAGCTTAACCATTGTACTACCAGGGCTCCAAGTGTGGGTTAGAGCTCTTATATGAGGCAGGGTTTTTGGTTGCAGGTGCTAGAAACCACTCACATAACTTAGACAAATAGTAATCATAGTGATAATAATTATGATGGTGATGATGATGATGATGATAGGAAATTACATACCTGGGAAACCATGGCTGTATCCTAGAATGCAAATTAGATCAGGAAGACTGTCTCTCCAACTTTCAACTCTGCCTTTTTCTGTGTTGACTTCATCTTTAGACCCACTCTTGACAGTGAGGATCATTCCTGATAACTTCAAGCTTATAACACTCCAACCAATAGTAATACCAGAGAAAGGAATATGGTTCTCTCATCCTCATGATCTATATCAATCTCCTAAAACTACTCTAATTGGCTGAAGTTTGCGTCCACCTCTGGACCAATCATTATCCCCAGTCTTGGCCAATCAGACTATGCCTCCGAAATCTGGGAAGGTTAACTTGAATGATTGATATTCACCACCAGTATCACGCTGAGCAGGGTAAGAGTGGTTCCAGAAAGAAAGAGTAGCAGAAGAAAAAAATAACAGGTACCCATGATAGCTGCCAATATGGACACTATGTCTTCTAGTTTCTGCACTGAATTTAAGCTTAGAATTCTGGATTTCTGGTGCTTAGAATGACCTGAGTTGCATAAGTAACTACACTCTTTGAACATCATGATTTGGGCCTGCCTGGCTGCCTCACTAGTTTTGCATGTATGTTTTTT
>NW_004444154.1:2860900-2862977 GCF_000243295.1 Trichechus manatus latirostris
AAGAAGTACAGCCAGAATACTCCTTAGAAGCAAGGATGGCAAGACTTCGTCTCACATACTTTGGACATTGTATCAGGAGGAACCAGTCCCTGGAGTAGGACATCATGTTTGGCAAGGTAGAGCGTCAGCAAAAAAGAGGAAGACCTTCAACGAGATAGATTGACATACTGGCTGCAACAATGGACACAAACATAGCAATGATTGTGAGGATGGTGCAGGACCAAGCAGTGTTTCCTTCCGTTATACACAGCATTGCTATGAGTGACTTGATGTGACCTAACAATAACAAACAATACTAGTTGCTGTTGAGTAGATTCTGACTCATGGTGACCTCATGTGTGACAGAGTAGAACTGTGCTCCAAAAGGTTTTCAATGGCTGATATTTTGGAAGATTTTTGGCAATCTAGACCCAATCATATGAGAAACTTGGCATATGTTTGAATTCTACTCAATGGTGGGATCTTTCAACTTCTCACCACCTGAAGTTTCAGATGTCTATGTACTTGCAATGCAGTTTCTCTGCCAAAATATCCATTTCTGTACCTTGTCTGCTGACAAATTTACCTTTCTTTCAAGACAGTTTAAGCATTTTGACAGTTATTTATTTAACACCTTACAGAATAATTCCTCCCCTCTACATCCCATTCTTGTATGCCTTTTTTTATAGGGCATTGACTGAATACTTGAAGAGTACAGGGGGCATTGCTTACCATCAGACTCTCAGTGCCCATTAGGAGCCTGGCATGAAGTTAGCGCATGTGCCAGTCAGGGTATACTACGATATGCTGGGTAACAAACAATCCCAAATTTTGGTGATTTAACACAATAAATATTTATTTCTTACCCTTGACAACTTACCTTAATTGACAGCAGGAGGCTCTTTACCACATGGTAACTTAGGGACCCAGACTGATAGAGACTTGAATGTATCTTAGCTATATGATCTGGAATTCATAGTCTCCTTAGTGCTACATCAGTGGAAGGAAGCTAGAGACTCAAGACTTATGTATGGGCTTTTCATGACCTCAGCCTTGAAGTGATATCTGTAACTTTCACTAACGTTTCATTGGTCATAACTAGCCTCATGACTCCACATCACTGCAAGTAGGATTGGAAACACTGGGAGAAAAGGTAATATTTGGTGAATGTCTTAGTTACCTACTACAGCTCTGACTCAAATACCATGTGTGGCTTTAAAGAACGGAAATCTGTTTTCTCACAGTTCAAGAGGACAGAAGTCCGAATTTAGGGCGATATTCTAGCGGGAGGTCTTTCCTTGTCTATTTCAGCTTCTAGTAGCTGCCTGCAATCCTTGGCATTCCTGGGTTTGTAGATACATCTGTCTCTGTCATCTGTGTTCCTCTTCTCCCTGTGTGTGTCTCTGAGTTTAGTCTGATCTTTTAACTCAGAAGTGATTAGGTTTAGGACCCAACCTACTCTGGTATGGTCTCGTTAGCATAAACCATGCAAACAGTTTGCAATGGACTACTAACCTAAAGGTTGGTGATTTGAACCCACCCAGTGGCTCTGTGGAAGAAAGGCCTGGCATTCTGCTTCCATAAAGATTATGGCCAAGAAAACCCTGGGGATCCCAGTTCTGCTCTGTAACACATGGGTCACCAAGAGTTGGAATCAATTTGACGGCAACTGGTTCTCCCTAATTCAGGGGGCTTTGAAAGTGTCAGTTGACCCTCCTCTCAGGGCTCTAGTCTCAACTGGGCTCATTCTAATTACACTATTTCTATTCTTGCCCCTGAATCCTATGTGCAGTAACAGCTTCCTTGTGTTGTTAGTCTCTGGGTGCCTCAATGCTCCTTGAGATTCATTTAACCTGACCTCATCCCTGTGAAAAGTCTCTTCACAAATCCCACTGAGCATGTTGCCTGTTTTCTTGCCTGGGCCCTGGCCAATACATTAGCTATCTGTACTCTGAACTCCTTGGGGTCATGAGTAGTGATTCATTTTCCTTTATAATTCCCAAATTCAGCACAGTGTCCAGGAAAAAGTATCTCAAGTTTAAAAAAGGAGTTATTAAATATAAATAAGAAATAAAACCAGTTGCTGTCAAGTCAATTC
>NW_004444154.1:2863217-2867378 GCF_000243295.1 Trichechus manatus latirostris
AAAACAGAACTAGTTAATATTCATTGAGGGCTTCCTATATTCCACTATGCAACACTGCATACAATTTCAACCATCCTCTGGAGTAGGTGCTATCACTGACCTCCGATTTCATATGGTGATGTTGAGGTCCAGGGAGACGAGTTACCTGTCTTGCATCATCTAACTAGGAAGGGAAGGATCCCTGGATTATTCAAGAGCTAGGGGACCCTTGCTCATAACCACCATCCTAAATCAACTGCTAGTTAAAGGGAGGTTAAAAAGTTATTTCTCTAGACTTCCAAGGTCTTTTGGGTAGACAAAGAGTTACATTGACAGTCATTTGGGAGAATGGAAAATAAGGCCACCTTTGTTCCTTGGGTTCTAGGTCTAACGTTTAATTGATATACAAATGAAATTTCAATGTAAGTACAAGTTTGCCTGAGGCTTTTCCTTTTGCTTCTCCAAGGTGATGCCTGGTTAATGAGGCTATTGATACAAGGTAAGGCTCTAAATCTGTGGGTGGGATTTGAGGGTGTTAAGCAATAGCCCATAATGGAGTCTGTGTCTGCAGCTTTCATAGGTTGGGGCTGGGAGTAGAGAGTGGTCTTTACAGCCAAGATAAGAGGATGAAAGAAAGGAGGGCTACTTGGATGGCTTAGGAATAGAGATGAAACCTAGAATCTGAGAAAATGCTTTGAGACCCTCCCTGTTCCTCACCTCCCAACCTTTAAGTCTACCCTTTACTTTATTGCTAGAAAGAGTCCTCTAAAATGTAATTCTGCTCACATTACTTCTTGCAAATTCCTCCTTAATATATTCCCCACTTCTCACTCTTACCCTTGGCAAGATCAAGTGTTCCCCTCCTTCATGTTCTCCTTGTTGTTGTTGTTGGGTGCCATCAAGTCTATTCAGACTTATAGTGACCCCATGTGACAGAATAGAACTGAACCATAGGGTTTTGAGTTTTGCTCGTATCAATATTGTGGGATATTTGGTAAAGATACCTGAGACTTAGAAAGGTGAAGTAATATTTAGGAATATACTACCTCTAAATCTAACTGACATACACCAGGAAGGGGACAGGAAGTTCATTTTTAATTTTAATTTCATAGGTGAATTTTTTAAGCCTGTACTTGCTTTCCATTTGACCACAACCCTCTTCTGGATGGTATGCCCAAGCAGTGAGCCAGATAAGCTGAGAAGTCATTGCGAGGGTGTGGTGGTCGAACCGAGGAAGCCAGGAGTGGGGGGAGCCAGGCACAGAACTTGAGCTGCAGTCCTTAGAGCCAGCAAGTGGTCAGAGTTGTGTGAAGCAAGTAAAAGGTCCCACCCACAGAGCTGGAGCAGGGCCCTGGCTGGACAACGGGTCCAAGTGTGATGTGCCAGGTGGATCCAGCTCAGAAAGAGCACAAATGAGGTAGTGATCGGCAGTTGCTGGGAACAGCTGTCAGTAGTGCATGGGAGACCAGACTCACTTATGGTATGAGTCATGTTGGTGGATATCCTTCTGTCTTAGATTCCCAGATATGAGCTACTTCATCTAGTCGACTTAGAGTTATGGGCCTGGAATAAAATGGTGGCTCAGAATGAGACAAAAGTCTTGTTCTATGTTCTTTCCATCTTGCTATTTCTTCCAGGAGGCAACAAAGGAGAATCAATTCTGCCATTGTTCTTTCTCTAAGAATTGCTTTTAGTTTCAAGAGAGCACAGATGCAACACAGTATCCAAGAGTCAAAATAATGTCTCTTCGTGTTTCTTTCTTCTTTTTGTCCATGAACATAATGAGTATCAGGGACAATGAAAGTCTTCTTGCTTCTATCTTGCCAGGGCTTGAACCAAGTTTGCACACTCGCTGCATTTCAGGCACCCACCATCTTTTAGGATTTTCCTTCTTTTGACAAGTAGGTAGTATTTAAATGAGTATATCCAACATTTTGGGGCCAATCAATCATGATCTTCTCAGTCCTTGTGGGATATTTGGTAAAGAACCATTTCTAGGTCAGTATCATTGATGAAGCTGAGGCAAGAGGGTCAGAGCCAAGTGTTCAGAGCCTCGCTATCACCACTAACCATGTCTGCCAGCAGGGAATGTGCTGTTTATTTTCCACCCAGTAGGTTTGAACAATTCTCTTCCACTGTTACACCATTTCCATGAAGTTGAATGATGGACCCTGAGAAGGCCTACTATTCCTCCAACATCTGTTTCTCCAATTTTCCTGGCTCCTTGTTGTTTTGAAGTGCCCAGAATCAGTGTTTCAAGTGCATGTGGGCATAATATTCAGTATATTAATACACACTAGAGACAGTTCTACCTACTAGAAAGCCAGGTACTACAGGGTTATAAAAGTCATTTGATACCTTGTAAAGCCCAAGACACCTCACCAATGCCCAGGCTCCGTTTCTTGATGTAGTCAGGTGATAACACGTGTACACTTATACAGGCTTCTCCAGCAAGTGCCAAAAGTTCATGCTAAGTACTACATAAATTATCACCTAATTAAGTACTGTTATGGTTTGGATGGGGGGGGGGAGTGTAAATTCCATTCTCCGTGGAGAGCAATATGCAGAAATATGATGTGGAATTAATTGTATGGGTCTAGGTCAAAGATCAAAGTATAAGTGGGATTGCCTTTGCATAGGGAGAATTTGAAAAGGATTTTTGTTGGCATCTCAATAATTTTGTTTTTTATTATTTCATTCCTGCCAACCTTCAACCCCTTCCCCTGCCTCTTGCTTCTCTAGCTCTTTGCAAATGGGTTCATTGGGGAATCTTTTCCTTCCCTTCTATATCCTCTGTTCCCACCAGTTCCTTGGCCAATTCAAACTGAGGTAGTAAGGACTTAAGCTAAATTAGAGGGCCCTGGAATTGGATGTTGGCTCTGCTAATTACTTGCTGGCCTCAGGCAAGTTACCTAACCCCAAGAGCCTCAGTTCTCTCATCTATAAAAAGGGGATAATAATACTCCCCATTTCATTAAATTGTGGAGTAAATGAAATAATTCCCATAATGCAGTTGGCAAAATGCCACAAAGTATCAATAAACATCATCTCCTCTTCATTCTTGTGGGGTTGGGCACACAGAGCCCTTGAAGGTGAGTCATCCCTCTCAGTCTCTGGGTTGCTACTCATTCTCCACCCCTTGTATTGTTCAACATAAGGGGATCATTTATTCATTTATTAATTCAACAGACATTTTTCAAGCACTTTGTGTGTACCAGGAACTGTGCTATGTGCTGGTTCCTACATCTTTAAATGTTCTGAGCTTGAATCTCCTCTGTGATCCTGTTCTTGGAATCAGGTATTTACTTTGATCCACTGCCACCCCAGCTGGCTGGGTTAGTGTTCTCATTGAACTCCATTATTCCTCCATTAGTGGTGGTGTGGCAAAATGGTTAAGAACATGGGCTTTGGAACGTGAATGTGTGACCTTGGGCAAGTTATTTCATCTCCCTGTGCCTAAATTTCCTCCTCCGTGTAACGGGGCTTACAATAGCACACACTTCATAGGTTTTGTGCTGGTTACTTGTCAGTTTGTTCTTAGATCCATTGCCAACTTTCCCCTGAAAACTCATTTTCTAGGCTTCTTTGCCTTCCAACTATGTTGAGTTGATGGCAAGCAATGGCAGAAGATTGAGGTAGAGAAAGGGAGAGAAACCAGAGGACAGAAGCTATTCCTCCATGGTCCCCACTGCTGCTTGCCAGCTCCCATTTAGATCCAGTTTCTTCTGGCGGCCCTGGATCCCAGGCTAGACCCTGTACCCTCCAACATACATCCCCTAGGTATGGCTGTGTCTGCGTGTTTACGTCAATCTTTGTGTTGCCTTGTTGTTGTTATTGCCATCCAGTCAGTTTCTACTCAGGATGACTCCATGTGTGTAGAGTAGAACTTGCTCCATAGCATATTTAGGCTATGAACTTTGGGAAGCAGATCACCAGGCGTGTCTTCTGAGGTTCTTCTAAGTGGGTTCAAACCACCAACCTTTCAGCAAGTAGTTGAACGCTTAACCATTTTTGCCACACAGTGTTGCCGTACAATTCTCTATTTGGCTGTTTAGCTTTTCCAGTACCTTTGTAACACAGCTCTATTATTTGCTAGCTTTGTGACCATAGGCAAAATACTTAACTCTCCCCTAGTAAGTTTCTTAAAAGTGCAAAATGGAGACAATAGTTGTACCTATCTCA
>NW_004444154.1:2869367-2870672 GCF_000243295.1 Trichechus manatus latirostris
AACTTAAGTGCAAGTACCACACTTTGTTCTACAGGATTCAAAATAGTTCATTAATTTATTCATTTAACAAATATCTACTATGTGATAAGCTCTGCTCCAGGTATATGGAAAACAGCTACACATGAGAGAGTCCAAATAGTTGCATAAGTGCAAAAACACCTTGTTAATAAATTCACTCCATAAACATTCAAGTGCCTACTATGTAGCAGACAAGTTCTAAAAAACTAACGTACTCTCAGAAACAATTAACTGGAATTATTTGGAAACAAGATTTTAAACCCTAAGTTCTGATTGAGGCACAAACAGGTGGTAAATATGATTTTAGATAACAAAGTGAGTATGAGAAATACCACCACCTTGGGGAAATCTTCAAAGGAGATGATCATGAGGTATTTGCATGATTCTTGAACTCTGTCAACTACTTCGAGAATATAAAAGATTCAAGAAAATGAAGATGAATAATTAGGAGTATTTTTATTTGTGGAGAGCTTCTTCTAAATGTAAATCCCAATTCTTCCCTCTGCCAAGAAGGAAAAATTTGGAGCGCTGTTTTTCAACTCGAGCTTCCTGTGCTTCAATGAGACCACTCAGAAAGCATCAGTTATGATCCTTGTAGTTGGTGGACAGCAAGAACTGAGCAACAGCAACCTATGGCAGGACAGAAAATAAATATAGTGTTTGGGAAGTAACCAACAGAGGAAGAAGAAATACAAGAGCATATCTCATGGACTATATATGGTCCACATGGGTGACAGAGCCTTCTAGAGCCATTTCAAGTCCTGCCTATGAGGACTGCCTGGGAGTGCATGCAGACTCAAACGGCACACTGGACATGGAGCTCATCCTTGTGGAATCTATGGGTGGGAAAGACCAACCAGCTGAAGGAGAGGCACTGCTCATGTCACAGGAGTTGTAGTTGGAGGGTCTAGCAGGGAAGCTTCCAAACAACCCCCGCAAAGCACCCATGGGAAAAAGAGTTAGTGCTACCCATTTGCTGGGTCCATGGAGCATGTAGCCACCCAATTCAAGGAAAACTGCTCTTTCTCCTCCTCTTCTCTTTGCCATCCCTCTCTCTTTTACTTTTATGGGGTATGGAACACAAACTAGTGAGTAGGGGAAAGGGATGGAAGAAAAAGAAGACAAGCCAAAAATACCCTTTTCAAAGACAGCTGCCCACCTAGACTTTTGATGTGGGAGGGGAGGAAAAATATAACCTGAAATAAAGGCTGAAGTGTTGGGCAGACACTTTCATTATGTGCATTGAGATTGTGTATTGTGACCTAATGTGACTATAGTATTGAAAGT
>NW_004444154.1:2882608-2884409 GCF_000243295.1 Trichechus manatus latirostris
CACTTCTTTAATAAATTGCTTGCACACAAATTCTCATCTCTGAGTCTGCTTCTGGGGTTTGTAACCTAAGATCTAGGGAATTACAGGTGGAATTAATAGCCTGGGGAAGACTGCAATCTTAGGAAAGTAGAAAGTGTGATTGTGGACAGCAAGTCTCATAGTTTATGACTAGTGGCTTGAGATTGTTAACTTGACTTTGAAACTCATCAAACTCATTTAAGAAATATTTATTTGGTAATTCTTATATGTCAAGCACTGTTTTTAGTCTTTGGGATACATGGATTGGGGGGGAAAAAAAAAACAAAGCCCCCACTGAGTTCACATTCTGATGAGAGAGAAAGAAAATCATGAATAACCATAACAAAAAAGTAAATTTTATAGAAAGTGTGTTCAAGATAAGGGCTACATGAAGAATATGGAGTTCACTGACTTCATGTGACTTTAAGGAAGATTTTGCTAATGAGACATGGATGATTCCTGATCTTGGGCTTTCAACTTTTCTTTATTAGTGATATTATTTCAACAGCCAGAGTTTTAGGTACAAGTTAGCAATGAATTATAGAGCAATCTTCTTAGTGTTTCAGTGGTAGAATTCTTGCCTTCCATGTGGGAGACCTAAGTTCTATTTCCTGCCAATACACATCACGCACAGCCTCTGCCCATCTATCAGTGGAGGCTTTTGTGTTCTGTGATGCTGAACAGATTTCAGCAGAGCTTTCAGACAAAGATGGACTAGGAAGTAAGGCCTTGAAATCTACTTCAGAAAATCAGGCATTGAAAACCCTGTGGATCACTATGTTCTGATCCACAACAAAGATATTGGGAGCCACAAAGATGTACAATATAAAATCTCTGTTTTTAAGGAGTTTATGATAGAGGAAAGGTCTGATACATAATTGATCATGGGGATAGACCCTGGCAGCATTTTGTTCCATTGTACATGGGGTCGCCATGAGTCAGGAACTGACTCAACAGCAGCTAACAACAACAACATCTTAAGGTTGGCAAGAAAGAGAGACAGAATTCACAGTCTTTTTGTAACCTGATCTCAGAAGTACCATTTCATCACTTTTGCCATATGCTATTCAATAGAAGTGAGTTACTAGGTCCATCTACCTACAAAGAGGATAGATTACACAGGAGGACAAATACCAGGAGGCAGACATCGTTGGGGACCATATTGCAGGCTGCGTACCATAATGATAAACCCATTGCCATTGAGTCAGTTCTGATTCATAGTGACCATATAGGACAGAGTAGAACTGCCCCTTTGCGTTTCCAAGTCTGTAAATCTTTATGGAAGCAGACTGCCATATCTTTCTCCCACAGAGTGGCTTGTGGGTTCAAACCACTGACTTTTCACTTAACAGCTGAGCGCTTAACCACTGTGCCACCAGAACTCTTTAACTGCCCAGAAAACTAAAAACCAAACCCATTGCTGTTTAGTCAATTCCAATTCATAGTGACCCTATGGGGCAGATTAGAATTGTCCCATAGGGTTTCCAAGGAGCGGCTGGTGTATTCGAATTGCCAACCTTCTGGCTAGCAGCTGTAGCTCTTAACCACTGAGCCACCAGGACTCCACCATAAGGATACTTTGGTTTATACTCAGAACATTAAAGCATTCAGTAGACCTATGCTTTCTGAGTTTTAGGGACATAATCTCAGGAGATCTCCAACATATTCCACTTGATTGTTTATTGCAGGAGGGTTGCAAGGCAAATTATTACAATTTAAACCCTATAACATCATAACGAGATTCCAGAAAACCTATTTAATTTCCTTGTTTTTGTTAGGTGCC
>NW_004444154.1:2885475-2916347 GCF_000243295.1 Trichechus manatus latirostris
ATTCTCACCCTTCTTTTCTGAATTGTTTTTCTCCCATAACATAAACTCATTACTCCCTAAGCTTTCTATCTAAACTTTCAAGTTGCTGTTGTCAATTTGATCCCATATAGATAGTTCTTTAAAGAACACAGTGCTGAGGGCAGATATTCTCTGCTAATTAAGCTAAACTATTGTTTGGTGTAAGGAAGATTTCAGGGGATATTTTTGGTTTAAAGTTTAAGGTTAAAGATTATCTCAGGGCAATAGTGTTGGGGGGTTCATCCAGCCTCCAAGGATCCAGAAAGTCTGGATTCCATGAAAATTTGAAATTCTCTTCTGCATTTTCCCACTTTTGATCAGAATTCTTCTATAAAATCTTTGATCAAAATGTTTAGTAATGGTAACTAGGCACCATCCAGTTCTTCTTGTCTCATGGCAAAGGAGGCAGTTGTTCATAGGCAATTGTCCACTCATTCCATTTCCTCCTTTAGTTCCTGACTTCCCTTCTTCCTCTGCAACTACTAATTTAAATATACCTCTTTTCTCTGCGGAAGTATGCTGGAAATGGTAACTCAATAGAGTACATAGGCAATTCTACAATGATTTTGGGAGGGGGTTTATCTTCAAAGAGTCTACTGTGGTGGCTGAGGAACTAAGAGAAGCCCAAAAGAGAAGAAACAAGGAGAGATTCATATGCTAAGTTCTTTTGGGTCTTACCTTTCCCATTGTTCAAAGTTTAGTCCAAGGGGCAGGGAACATCCCTCCCACTTCTGGGCTGTGTCATCTGGCTTCTTGTTGACTGCTCAGATTGTATGACACTGTGTAGCATTTCTTTAAAGTCTAGAAGTGTAAGGACAATTCGTATGTGTGAGGCCCTGTGCAAAAGAGAGGAAGATGATGGAAGGAATCTGAGGAAATGTAAGTTTACATTTAATGCAACTATTCTTTTCTCCAAAATCATAAATGGGATTTTCTCCCTGACCTTTCCTCAGAGGACCTTCCCCATGGGGCCACTAATCTCTTTGACTACCCTCTGTTCCCTCTGTTTCTTGTCATACAGGAACACAATATCCTCCTTTCCTTACCTCATTCATAGCAATTTCTCTCCTTCTCTGATGTTTTGGGGTTTGTCAACTCTCCTGCCCCAAGTGGATTTTTAGGGTCTTTTACCTGAACCAAATTTTCTCTCTAAGAGAAAATTTAAGAAAATGGTTATCCAAACTCTGTTACCCAAGGAACCTATCCCGTGCTAGTCATCTTTACTTTGGAAACCCCTCACCCTTCGTCCATGCCTTCACAGATAGAAATAACTTTACATTGTAGAGTAGCTTTGAGGCACAGATTTTCGAGGAGGAACTGAGCTTGGGAAATTTTTCCCAACTTATGCTTCCTCTTAGTGAAAACACATTTGGAAGTAGTGGCTAGTTGAGGGGTCCTGTAAATGAAAGGTAAATATCAGGGTGGGCAAGGAAAACATGACAACATGAAGTAGAAGGATGGGGATCATTTTGGAAGAAGAATATAAATCGAGGTTTTTTTTTGCCTCTTTATGAGAGGCCACCCGGATGGTCCTGGTGCTGACACTGGCCATAATGTTGTGAGAAATAACAGTGGAGACAGCAGGATGTCATAATACAAACACCATCTCAAGCAGGAGGGAAGGCTGCCTTGGAGCTGGTCCTGACACACTGCTCTCTTCTCTGGCCCTGGTTCCTTACTGTCTTCTTCCTCCCTCCTCACTCCGCTCCTCTGCTGATTTCCTCACAGGATCCTGGTTGTGCTTGGATGGCCCCCAAACACTCTGATAAACAATAAACATAAATGGTGGGGATGTTCCTGTCTGACCCAGCTCTTTGTAACATAACCACCCATCTACAACCTTGGCTGGGAGTGGTTTCACAGACTGCCCCACTGCTTCTCATTGACAGGAAGTGAAGTTGGCCTTAGACTTTCCGTCCCCCATTATTGTAAGGTCTTAAGTAGCCAAGAGTTGCAGGAGCAAATCTCAGAGTCACCGGCGGAGTCAGTTACAAATCAAACATTTTGCTTACAAACTCTTACATTTTGAAAAGAACACTTTGCAGTGATTAAATATTTATACATGGCATACACTTGAAACTTTGATGATTTATTGGGATCTTACAACTTACAGTAAAATATAAATTTCTTGCCTAGCGTGACATTTATACACGCACATATATGTTATTAGTTTTCATGGAGTTGATTTTGACTCATGGTAACCTCATGTATGCAGGATAGAATTGATTCATAGGATATTCAAGGCTGTGACCTTTCAGAAGTAGATTTCCAGGACTTTCTTCCTAGGTGTCTCTGGATGGGTTCAAACCAACAACCTTTCACCTAGGAGTTGAGCACTTAACCAGTTGGGACCACACAGGGACTCATGCATATAAGTACATTATACGTGTGTGTGTGTGTGTGTGTGTGTGTTATATATATATGGATTTTTTTTTTCTCTGCATATGGGATACCCAAGATACTGGATAAAAAAAAAAATGCATCTGTTTTCCTGCATGTTTACCTTTGTTTTTCTCTCTTTCTTTTTTTAATGGTGTCCATAAATCCAGTGAGCTCCTTCTTGGACCATTACCCCCTTTCAATAGAAACATGTTTTCACTGGGATTTCTACATTCATAATTATTCCTCTCATTTCTCTTCCTTAAGCAGACAAGCTGGTATTTCATTGCTTTGGGGAAGTTAATAATATGGTAGGCAAAACATCAGGAAAAATTATGGTGAATGAAGTTATACAAATCGGAGGGAACCACATGTCGATGTTCTCAAATGTTCCTGTCATAAATCCTGGAAATCTCACTATAGTCACAAGCAAATAACTTTGTAAGGCATAAACACTCAATTAATTAAATGTAATATGCTGTGTAAGTTTGAATGAGTTCTAAATGGAGAAATGGTCAAAAAATGACACATAAGACCACTGACTAATCTCTAAATTTCTCATCAGGCCCTGGACTCACATTGAGACACTTGCACAGCCCCCTTTGAAAGAACTACATAAATAGATTATTAAATATAATATTAATGACTTCTTATTTAGTGTATCACGATCAAGCCTCACACTGACTTCCAAAAAAATCTTTTCTTGTTGTACATTTCTCTCTTTTAGGATGGCTTTAGAGCAGTTATTCAAAGAGTTCTGTTTTTCCCATTGTTTCCAATTTATGGAAGCATGAGTTTTATTATCCTCCTGCCCCACTTAAGTTTCTTGAACCATTTTTAAGTGGTGCTTAAGGGGACACATCTCACCTGACTGATATTTTGCAATCCCTAGGTAGCTCTCTCCCAAATATGACTCCGAAAATATTCAAAATAGGCAAGCATTTTGAGAAGTGAAAAGGCTTTTCTGACATCAAGCTGGATTGGGTAGCTATTCTGTGGGCTTTCATCTCACCCTATGCCTCGCTGTGCCATTGTGCTCATGGTATTTTATTGAAGGTAATTTTTAGGGTATCTCTTTGGTGGGAGTGATGGTTCAGTGGTATAATTTTTGCCTTCCATGTGGGAGACACAGGTTTGATTCCCAGCCAGTGCAACTCATGTGCAGCCAACACCCGTCTGTCACTGGAGGCTTGCGTGTTGCTGTGACGCTGAACAGGTTTCAGCAGAGCTTCCAGACTAAGATATACAAAGAAGAAAGGCCTGGTGATCTACTTCCAAAAATCAGCCAGTGAAGACTCTGTGGATCACAATGGACCATTTAATAACCAATCATGGGGATGACACAGGACCCAGCAACATTTTTTCCATTATGCATCGGGTCTTCATGAGTTGGGGGCTGACTCGACAGTAACTAACAATAACAGCAAAATTACTTCTTCATGGTTGGGACTGTAACTTTTTAATCTTTGTGATTTTAGTGGCTAGCATTTTGTCTGGAGCCCTGGTGGTGCAGAGGTTAAGAGCTTGGCTGCTAACCAAAAGACTGTCAGTTTGAATCCACCAGTCTCTTCTTTGAAACTCTATGGGTCAGTACTATTCTGTCCTGTACGGTTGCTGTGAGTTGGAATTGACTCGATGGCAGCGATTTGGTTTTTGGTTAGCATTTTGTCTGTCACAGAGTCATGCTTAATATATGTTTCATCCATAAATTCATTCATTCATTCATTCACTCATTCATTCGTTCAGCAAACATCTATTAAGGATCTATTCTATGCCTGCTACTGGGCCAGACTAGAGAGTTATAATGAACCAGAAACAAAAGGATCTTTTGGAGTTTAGGGTCCACTATGTTTTTAGGTGAACTAAAATAAAATAAATAAAAGAACAGAACCTTGGAGATTTCTTGTTCATCTACTTCACTGTATAGCACGGAGACTTAGACCAGAGTAAAATGAGTCTTATACTTATTGTCAGAACTGACGAGACCTACAATTCAGTTCTTTTTCAGTATATTCCCACAAACTATGTGGTCCCTACTAACTACCTTTAGTTGTGTTACACACACTATAAAAACGATGTCACAGTCACGGAACAGATAATAGAAAAAACAGGCCTCTTTTAGGCAGAGTTGTTGAGTCATTTTTCCACTCATAGGACCCAAAACTAAACTTGTTGCCATCGAGTTGATTCCGACACATGTTGGCTTCATGTGTGACAGAGTAGAACTGCTCCATAGGGTTTTCTTAGCTATAATCTTTATGGAAGTAGATTGTCAGGCCTTTCTTCCATGGTGCTGCTGAGTGATTTGAACGGCAGATGTTTAGGTTAGTATTCAAGTGCAAACTGTACCACCCAGGAGCCTATTTTTCTTCTGATAGAAACCAGAAAAACCACATCCATTGCTACAGAGGCACTGAGTTAACTTTACCTTTTTTTTTTTTTCCCAAACTAATTAGAGAAGTGATTTGGTGTTGTTGGTTGCCATTGAGTCAGCTCCAACTTACAGTCACCTTATGTATAACAGAACAAAATGTTTCCTGGTCCTGTGCTCTCCTTACAGTTGTTGCTGTTTGAGCCCATTGCTGCAGTCACTGTGTTGGCTCTTGGTATTAAGCGTGATGGCTAATACTGTATACAAGTTTTAGGATTAGAGAATATTTTTTCTATGGGACAGAGAGAACAAAGGAAGGAGGATTTGTATGATTCAGTTTTACTGTGTTAACCAACAACAACAATAACAAACAAATCTCTGCGGCTGTAACAATAAACATTTATTTCTTACTATTGTACATTTTGGCAGCTGTGGGTATACTGTCATCCAGGAATAAGGATGAAGGAGCAGCTCTTTTTGGGAAGCTTCTGATCTCCTTGTAGAGGGGAAAGAGCAAAAGGGAGCTTGCAATGGCTTTTGAATCTCATGCTTATACATGGCATCTATCAAGTCAACTTGCAAATGATATGGCCAAGTTCAACATCCACGGGGTTGAGGATGTTCATCCTTTCACAGGAGACACTGCAGCATGGCCTCAGGTAGGATGCACGCCCACCTACAGGAATGGAGGATGCATGTTTAGAAACAACAATATAATCCATCTCAAGAGAGAATGTTTGTATGCTGGAGTGACATGGCTTTTTGACCGCTCTTCTTTGCACTTGCTCTTTCCATGCCCTGAAAGTCTTTGGTCCCTCTTCTACCTGATGGACTAAATCTCATCTTTTTTTTAATTTCTGAAGGATATTTTTTTAAAAAAAAATTTGTTTTTTCTTGTTGTTGGAAATATACACAACAGGACATACACCAACTCAACAGATTCTGCACGTACAATTCAGAATTCTGATTACATTCTTCAAGTTGCTTAACCATTTTCACCCTTTTTTTCAGAATAATTCCTCTCCTATTAGCATAAGGATCGCTGGTGGTGCAGTGGTTAAGTGATATGGCTGCTAACCAAAACGTTGACAATTCAAATCCACCAGCTGCAATTTGGAAACCTGTGAGGCAGTTCTACTCTGTCCTACAGGGTGGTTATGGGTCAGAATTGACTCGACAACATTGAATTTGGTTTTTTTTTTTTGGTTATTAACATAAACTTAAAGCCCCCTAAGCTTCCTACCTAACCTTCTGAGTGGCTGTTGTCAGTTTTATCCCATATAGATAGTTCTTTAAAAGAGAACAATGCTCAAGGCAGACATTCTTTAATAATTTATCTTAAGTATAATCTGGTTTAAGGAAGACTTCAGGGGATAATTTTGGTGTAAGGTTTAAAGATTATCTCAGGGCAATAGTTTCAGGGGCTCATCTAGCCTCAATAGCTACAGAAAATCTGAATTCCATGAGAACTTGAAATTCTGTTCCACATTTTCCCCCCTTTTTATCAGGATTCATCTATAGAATCTGATTGAAACATTCAGTAATGGTAGCTGGACACCATCTAGTTCTTGTTGTTCATGGAGGAAATTAGCCATACATTCTACTTCCTCCTCTAGTTTCTGACTCCATCCTCCTCTGTTGCCCCAGGCAAATAGAGTTTGATTGTTATGCTTAAAGCTTATCTTTAAGACTAACATGGACATCTGTGGAGGCAAGGTTAGTCTCTCAAGCTTTGGGGTGGGCGTAGTCCAGATCTCTCTTGTGAAACACATCACATTTTGTTTACACTCTCCAGGGAAAGGAGTGTGTCTCACATATTTTTGTTTACCAACAGCCTAGCACTGCCTCAAGTAGAATATGGCTCATCAGTCAGAGAGGGTTGTTGCATTGGAGATGGCTGAAATGTTTGTGATTAGGACATGCTTAAAAATAACCATACTGTGGTTGTAGGGAATAGAAACAACAGTTCCAAGTGACTTTAGAAACAAGGACCTGTATTTTTAAATTCTCTGTGTGAAGAAACTGTTTCCTGTGTGACAGACTTCATGTAATTCCCTTTCTCCTAGGAACAGAATTTTTTCTTTAAGTGTATTTCCATGGGGCCAAGTTAATGTCTAAATACCCTGAGGTGCCCAGAGAAAATCATCCTCAAAGTGCTTATCCCGTTGCCTTGTACATAATAGGACCTTCATAGATTTATTTTAACTGATTTGCAGGATGATGGAAAAAAAGAAAAAGGAGTCAAATGGGAACTGTAATAATAACGAATGCAGTGCTATGGACTGAAACACTTCTTAGTAGGGGAATGTAAGACACTAAAGGCATTTCTGCCGTCAGATCATCTCAAAAAATGAAAGAAGAAAAAGAAGAATAGGAAGGAGAAGGAGAATGAGGGTAGGGGGAGGAGAAAGGAAAGAAATATGATATTGCATAGAATAAGGTCTGAGCGCTTAGTAATTAACTGATCCCTGAGGTGTGTTGTAGGTATAAAGCATATTCTGAGGATCTGAGTGATTGAATATGAAAACAAAGGGATCCAGGAGTATGTGCATCTTGTCTACTCCTGGCCCCATGCTTTATTCCCTGAATTCTCCATTTCTTCTCCTGATGAGAATCCTTGAAGCCCAACCTTTATAGGTTAATCTTCTTCTCATTCTACAGCTGCTTCATATTTTAAGAGGATGCTGTCTTAGGAAGAGGAAGCAAAGAAAGAAGGGAAAAGTACAATAGGTGAAGGGATGGGAAGAGGAGAGACAGGTCACTAGGGAGAGAGGAAGGAAAAGAGGGATAAAGAGAAAAGGAAAAGGATGGAGATGCTGACTTTGAATTTAATGAAATGGAGTTCTGCATAATGTGTGTGTATCTATTGTGTGAGTGTGTGTGTGCAAGAGACAGAGAGAAGTAAAGAAAGTGAGAGAGGGAGGGGGAGGGAGAGGGAGAGAGAAGGGAGAAGTGAGGAGAAGAGTGAAGTGAGGAGAAGAGAGAATTTCCTCTGGCAACTTATGCATCCCCAGATGTTAAGGTAGTGAAAGGAAAGAAATTCCTATTTATTGAAGACTCCCTGCATGCCAAGGAGTTTGCTAGATATTTTACACCCAATATTTTCCTGAATTTCTATTTTCTTTGCAAGTATTATGCTCCCCTGATAGGGGTGAAGAAGCTGTGGCTCAGGGGATGTGAGTAACCAGATCAAGAGGACTAGTACATGGGCTGTGGATGTTGTCCACAAGCCAAGAGGCTTAAAATCAATTACAAGTCAATGAACCCATTAGGCAGATATAACATAAGTGGTTTGAATAAGCACATAAACCTGAGAGGAAGGTATGAGGCTTTAAGAGTGTCCTTGCTGACTTCAAGGAGATTGCATGAAGAAACTGGGCCAATAATTGGGCTCTGAGTGATGGCTGTTCAATTCCACCTGGTTTAGCAGACCAGGTCTCAAATATTTGGGGGGTTGTTGGAGAATTAATTAATGTTCTGAAAAGAAGGTAATCTGTGGTCCAATAAACTTGGCATATGCTGGGTTAATCTGCAGGACTTCTCAGAGCCTTTAATATGCTAATGTGCACTGTTTTTCTCTAAAAGAAGTTATAGCATGCAGTGTTTCCCAAATGTATCTTACTCCAGACCCTTTTTTTCATGTATCTTTTGAGACTAGCTGTCTACAGAACATCCATTGGTTTAGAGGGCTGACTTGGAATTCTAAAATGGCTGATGAGGACTACTCTGCTCCTTTCTGGGCACTGTCCTCTTCTCTTAATCTCTCCACATACTTACCATGAGAGATGATATGCCAGGTTAATGCTACATGGCCCTGCCCCTTTGCAACTTCAATTGTTCCAAGGTGAGCCTCTCACGAAATTGAGTTATTCAGTTTGCACCTCTCAGAATTGTAGGACTTTAAAACTGAGGCTAGTATCTCTACAGTTGCCTGGAAGTGAGGGCAGGAAATAAATAGCTCCATGTTGGGTCCTGTTGGCCGGGAGTGGGAGATGAATATGAAACAGCTGCACAGAAAAGTGGACAGTGGGGCAGAAACACTCTTCAGAGCCCCAGCCACACTTCTGCTTTCTTCCTATTGCAATATCCCAGCTCCTGAATCCCATGAGCTACCAAACATCTCCCTTTAAATTCTTTTGTGGTTTGGGATGGTTTACACAGGATTTCTTTTAAGTAAGAAATGAAGTAAATGCAATGTAATAAAAATAAATACCGTGTAATCAAGTTAAAATACATACAAATTAACAAAAATAAATACAATGCCAGTTTTGTTTGCGTATAAGGAAGAATTAAAAAGAAAAAGGAGAAAAGGGCATAGAACCATAACATTAAAGTGTAAAATTAAAAAAAAAAAGGAAGAAGTAGAAGAAGAGGAAGAGGAAGAAGAAGGAGAAGGGAAAAAGTAGTCAGCAAGTGATCAATGACGTTTTAAACTTTTCTTTTTTTTAAAGAAAAAGAAAGTTTTATTTGGCATATATTGAAACAGGCAAAAGTGGGAAATGGACAACTATACTGCCAGAGCTGTGTCTGCCTGAGTCTGAGGAAATATCACAGAACAGAAGAAAGTGGGAAAATAGACAAGCATGCTGCCACAGCCAGGTCTGCCTGAGTCCAAAGACCATTACAGAGTCATCTGTATATATTAACATTACAAATGGGCAGAACCATTGAAAGCATAGCCTTTTCAGATTGGCTAAAAACTGTGATCCTACATTTTGAATTGTCTTTCTTAATAATCATTGGTACAGGTTTCAGTAACAAGAGTCAGGAGGGTCTTCATTGATCCAACAAATTTCTATTCACTAAATGCTAAAAGAAAAAGATAAAAGTGGAAAGTCTTTTGTGTTGTGTTTGATTGGCTTTATGTGAAAGTTTCCCTAAAACATGTTTTCCAAGATTATCTTAGCTATTGTCTTTATACCTCAGGGCCCAACTGATGTGTCCTTGTGAGTCCTCGTGAGCCCCGCTCCATCTGGGTCACATTCTTTATGCTCAAGGACAGCTCCAATCTTATTTCCTAAATCATTCCCTCCTTTTGATTGGAGATTGGAGATAACACATCAATGATCAATACCTGGACTGAGTCGAGCTCCTAGATGGTGGCCATTGCAGGCTGTTTAAACTCACAGTGCTGGTTTTCCACCAGATACCATCTGGTTCTTTACCAGGATCTTAAGTAAGAGCAATGTTCTCATCAATGGCATTTCCAGAGTGAGCAGACTCAATGTACATCAACATTTTAGCCCGAGGCCTTCTTTGTCTTTTAAGTGTGTAAGACAATGGAGGACAAATTTTATTATGCCTAATACTATTAGGATATAGACTAAGAATATTACTATTCCTTCGAATAGTGATCTAGCCCATGTACTTACTCTTGATGATAACCGACAAAACAAATCTGGTGTGTAACCAAGTAGTTTGTTGTCTAATTCTATGTATATCTTGTTCTACTTCTCCTGTGTTATTTATCCAAATGTAACAAGAGGTATTTGCTACAGCACAGACTACACTAATAAAAAAATCTAAGGCTATTTTGTTATCTTATGTCACCTTGGCTTATGAGATCAGAGATCATTGTTGTGCTTCTATCTCGTCTGTTATTTGTCCCATAGTGACTGACAAATTTTCTTAAAAGATTTCTCCACTTCAAATATGCCATAAATAGGAGTTAAAGCTACCAACCATATCCTGAGTGTTGGACCAGTGGGTTTTCTTCTGACTTTCATTTTACAATGTGTAACAAATTAACATTACCTTTCCAATATTTGCTATCATCATTACTATGAATATCTAAAGATAATCCTAAAGTTTCTAAAGCACATTGCTCACACATTTGTCAGGAATATAAACAAGCAACCGCCCACATAAATTCACTATCAGTTAGAAAGGAATCATCTAAATTAGTTTATAGTAGGATCTATCACACAGAAACATACAACCATAGGGAGCACACAAAGTTTGTCTAGAAGAAACAGAAAATATAGAAAAATTTACATGTGACAACAAAGTTTCCAGTAGAGAATTCATGATTAGCAAGATAATACAGGATGGGCCTTTCCTGTGGGAGGTCTTCAGTTAATCTCCTTAAAACATACTAAGTGTTCTCCCTGAGGGCAAGCTGTCCCTCCTTGGTCTACCTATTAATAGTCATGGCTCACTTTCTCAGAAGCAGAAATGGAACCTAAGACAAAACAGAGTCTGAGCCATGAGGTCGATCTCCTCTAAGAACCTGGTTTCTTTAAAATACATTATTTTCTGCATCACAAGAGGGTGACAGTTTGGTTACAAACATTAGACAGGTATTTCATATGACATTACCTTAAAGACTGATTAAACGAGTTACTAATTTACACTAAACATATCTCTCAGTCTGCTCTTTGAAGTTAGTTTCCTAAAGCAGACTGAATTCTTAAAAAAAAAGCACAATACCCAGAGCAAAATGGTCTTACTGTTTTATCTGGACCATTGTTTGACTCAAAGTGGCTTCAGAAACCACTTTTTTTCTTCTCAAAACTCGAGTTCAAAAGGACACCCAAAGACGATGTCCTGTGTATGTTGCCTTAACCTCCATGAAAACCAGAAATCTGGATTCCAGGAGAATTGCATACAACTCTCTCATCATTCTTTCCTTTGCATGATGATCTTGTTATGGAATCTTTTATCAAAAATGCTCAATAAATGGTAATTGGGCATCATCTGGTTTTTAAGATCCCAGGCACTATACAACAAACTATGAAATAAAACAGAAACACTAATAATAATATTAGGCCAATTGTCTGAAATAACCAATGAAACCATGACCCTAAGATCTTTGAACCAAGGAAACAAATCTCATGAGGTGTTTGTTTATACATAAACAACATTAGTGACTTTTGCATGTGCCTCAACAGCAACTACATTCTGCAAAACCTTAGATTGAGTATTAATATAAATAAAGCAACATTTATCTATTAAGGCACAAAACTGTTTCTTGGGAGAACTAATAGGAAATCTAATACTGCTCTATTTTGTAAAATTGTAGCTCAAATTTCAGATACTTCTCTGGTTATGATATTTACAACTTTGCTAAGTTTAGCAACAGGAACTTCTAATTCAAGTGTTATGATATCTAAACCCATCTGTTAGATAATTTAAGAGAAAGGAAAATAGTTTCTTATATCCAGAAAATAGGACCTTAAAACATCAGCAATATTCCCACATAAAACCCGTAGTTTCCTTTTGTTTACTCAGTCTTCTGTAGTTAATTTCTGTTCCATGTGATTCTGGATCAGCAGCAGTCTGTGAGCTCATCAACTTTTGCATAAGAGTTCTGGAAATCTTGATTGATTCTAGTCACAGTCTTTTTTGCAAGTCTAATATAGTCCATCTTTTTGTTGAGATATTTTGGTCAAGCGTTTTCAGCAAATCAGCAAAGTAAAAACTTATCCGCAGATGACAAAACTTAATATGGCCATGATAAACTCATAAAAATAATATTCTTAATAGTGAAAGACCTGACAGAAATTAGTTAGCAGCACAATGTATAGGCCAAATAAAATCAGTTAAAAAAAAAAAACTTTAGATAAAAAATATTTCTAAATATAACCATTAACCATAGTCAAAGAGCTTCAGATATACATAATAATTTTGAGACAAAATACCATACAGTCAGGATATACTAACAATATGCCAAGATTATCAAATCTCTAAATACCTGAATTGTGATTAAAAAAAAAATCATAGGTAAATGATGTGAATTCCCCAGTCAAACCATTGGCTTTGATGATGCTCGTTGGGGTTGAAGGAACATGGAGTGGGAACATGTGGGTCCGGAAGATAGGACCTCTCTTTGCTAGCTTATGCTCCACAGTCCAGGTCTCCTTGAGGGCGACTGGATTCGTAACTTCCAAATCCTGCCAACTATGCCATTAACTGTTTTAGGCGGAAAACATCACAAAGTTTAGTAAAGCCAAAAGGAAGTTTTATTTGGCATATATTCAAAAAGCAAAAGTGGGAAATGGACAACCATGCTGCCAGAGCCAAGTCTGCCCAAGTCCAAGGAAATATCACAGAACAGACAAAAGTGGGAAAACAGATAAGCATGCTGCTAGAGCTATGTCTGCCTGAGTCCAAAGAATATTACAGAACAGGCAAGAATGGGAAAACAGACAAGCATGCTGCCTCAGCCATGTCTGCCCGAGTCCCAAGTTTTAAACTTTTAACAGACCAGACTGTAGTTTCATCTATAGACTGAAAGATTCTTTGTATTATAGGAAAATATCATCCCATTTGTTTCTGTTATTAGCTAACATTTAGTTAGCCAACGACTTATGGCGACTCCATGCACAACAGGATTAGACCATTGTAACCCAGAATGTTTTCATTGGGTTACACAAGTAGGTTGCTGGGTCTTTATTCCTGTCCTGTCTTAGTCTGGAAGCTCCACAGAAACCTGTTCAGCATCATAGAAACACACAAACTTCTACTGACAGATGGTTGGTGGCTGTGCATGAGGTATATTGTCTGGGAATTGAACCTGGCTCTCCTGCAAGGAAAGGGAGAATTCTACCACTGAACTACCATTCCTTCCATCATCAGATTCCTAATCTCATTAATTTTTACCAAATTATCCACAAAGATCCCTGTGAAGGCATCATCCTTGGTGTGGAGGATGCACAGATGTGAAACATGTGTCCCTGCCTGTGGAAGTCCCACTGCCCAAGGGTATGAACTACTCAAGATATACAAATGCAATATGTGTGCTACCTTCTACTTGCTTTCAGAGCCATTCCACATCCTCCCCTAATATGCTTTGCATCACAAGGAGTGACCTCTGCAAACTGCATTGCCAGGCTTCCTTGTCAATTGGCCCATAGGAGGCACTTTTAGGAGATTGGGAGGCAAGGAAAGGGAAGATGCCAGATTATTTCTCCTCTCTTCTCTCTGCTTCATCTCTGGCAGTAGTCATGGCTCCCCAGTGGTCCCAGCTTCTGCTGGGCAGCCCCTGCAGGGTGGATGTAGGTCCTGAGCTCTGGTAACACCACCATCACTGTTCAGCCTTCTGGCCCCAGCAGACATAGTGGCTTCCTGGTTTGCTAACTTCTAGATGACCTCACCATCTCCTGTTTGCCCTTTTAGACCTCTCAATGCCTTTGTAACTAGTTCCCTGTGCTTAATTCCCCTATTATACTCATTGGCATGACTTCTGTTATTCTTAGCCGACACAAACTGATACACCTTCTGATCTAGGTGTCCTAATAGGTGCCTTAACCCAGTTGAACACTTGACCCAAGCCATGATCTTTTCAATCACCTCATATGCATGCAAAAGCTGGACAATGAATAAGGAAGGTAGAAGAAGAATCGATGCCTTTGAATTATGGTGCTGGCGAAGAATATTGAATATACCATGGACTGCCAGAAGAATGAACAAATCTGTCTTGGAAGAAGTATAGCCAGAATGCTCCTTAGAAGCAAGGATGGTGAGACTTCATCTCACATACTCTGAACATGTTATCAGAAGGGACCAGTCCCTGGAGAAGTAAATCATGCTTGGTAAAGTAGAGAGTCCGTAAAAAAGAGCAAGACCCTCAATGAGATGGACTGACACAGCGGCTGCAACAATGGGCTCAAACACAGCAAGGGTTGTGAGGATGGCGCAGGACCAGGCAGTGTTTCGTTCTGTTGCATGTAGGGTCACTATGAGCCAGAGCTGACTCAATGGCACCTAACAACAACCCAGTTGAAGAGGGGAGATCAGAACAGGCTCCATAAAGGAGATTACTATGACCTTGCCGTTGAGAAATGAGTAGGCATTGACCACACGAATTAAAAAAAAAAGAGGGAAGAATTCCAGGGAAAAATAATATAATTGTATTTTGCTTTGACTTTAGGGTTCATTGGGTAGAATTATTTATATAGGAAAGCTAGGGCCAGGCTGTGAATGTCCAGGCATTTGCTATATGTCCAGTTATAGTTTGGATGTACTCTAGGTACAAAGAGAGAGCCAAATTATCAGGGAAGCAGTGAAAGTTGAACTCAGATGACAATAAACAAATGTGTCTAATTGCAGCAAAGAGAACAGCCAGGAAAAGAAAAGACACATAAGATAAAAAAGGACTTTGGAAGGCCAGAGGCAATATATTCTATTATGTTTGCATTGCTGCATTACCATTTTCAAAGTGTCTGTGAATCTACGATCATATGTATGTATTCATTTATTTATTCTTTTATTTAGCCACGCTCTGTATCAGGTTTGGTGCTAGGCATGGGGCACACAGAGACAAAGACTCAGTCCCTGCCCTGATGGTGCTCAGAGTCTTAGTGGGACAGCGGAGTGAAGAGAAAGGAAATACAGCACATCACTACATTGTAGTGTGGATGTGCTAGGGAAGGGGATTGGCCAGCGAAGACTTCCTGGGAAGTTTCGAAAAGGGTGTAGATGGGATTGGTAAGTCTTGCTGACAAGTTTGGGGTTAGTGGAGAGGAAAGGATTAGTAATACATTTTTAGTTTCTGTCTTTGGCAACTGGGAAGACAGTAGCTTGTGACAATCCTATAGAGATGAATAAACCATGAGGTTGAGAGTCTGTGGGAGTCCCTGGGAGGAACAAATGGTTAAGTGCTTGCCGAAAGGATGGCGGTTTGAATCCACCCAGACACACCTTGGAAAAAAGGCCTGGAGATCTGCTTCTGAAAGGTCACAACCATGAAAACCCTTTGGAGAACAGTTCTACTCTATAATACATGGGGTCACCATGAGTCAGAATCAACTTCATGGTAGTTGATTGAGAGGTTATGATGGTTATTGAGTGACGGAGGCAAGGATAGAATTCAGACCAGGAGGAAAAGCATTGGCTGTTAGCTTTTGTTTCTGTTTTTATCATGTTATAAGTTGTTTTATGGCTAAGCAGCTCATCTGCTAATTGAGAAGGTGGCAGTTTGAACCTACACAGTGGCTCTCCCAGAGAAAAACTGGAAATCTGCTTCCGTAAAGATTACAGCCTAGAAAACCTTATAGGGCAGTTCTACTCTGTCACATGGGGTCATCATGACTTGGAATTGACTCTGTTGCACCTAACTACAATAACATAGGTTATTTTAGGTGAGGAAGGGTTAGAGACCCAAGGCCATTGGTTCTTGCAACAATTCATATACTATTTCGAATGGGCAAGAACTTTACAGCCTTATCACCTTATGTATAAAACCAGTTTTACCACTTAGTTATTATGTAGCCTTAAACAAATTGCTTCTCAGATCCAGGTTCCACCCCTCTAACAGACGGGCGATGGGTAGTAACAACTCCTTCGAAGACCTGTGATTTGTATCACTGAGGTATCAGAAGGGAAATGACCTAGTAACCTGTCTTGCACAGGGCAGGTACTCCAGAAATGTTAATTTCCCTTCCCCATACATTTTGTTTTTTTTATCCTTGATGTAAGGTTTTGTATTTTAAAACATTAAGAGAATAAGCTGTCCTTCTTGCTTAGAACATAAACCAATTCTTTTTGGTACAATGACTGTATATTCCTTCCATCTTTTTTTTTGATACTTCCTGCGTCCTTTAATATTTTCCCTGTAGAATCCTTCAATATTGCAACACGAGACTTCAATGCTTCTTGAGTGCTTTCAGTGTGAGAAAAGCCAAGTGTATTCTTCCCTTTTGGTTTTCTAACTCCGGGTCTTTGCACATATCATTATAATACTTAACTTTGTCTTCTGGAGCTGCCATTTGACATCTTCTGTTCAACTCTTTTACTGCATCATTTCTTCCATTGGCTTTAGCTACTCTATGTTTAAGAGCAAGTTTATGACTCTTCTGATATCCATTTTAGTTTTTTCTTTCTTTCCTGTCTTCTTAATGACCTTTTGCTTTCTTTATATATTATGTCCTTGATGTCATTCCACAACTCATCTGGTCTTTGTTTATTAGTGTTCAATGTGTCAAATCTATCCTTGAGATCGTCACCAATTCAGATGGGATATACTCAAGGTTGTACTTTGGCTCTCGTGGACTTGTTTTAATTTTCTTCAGCTTCAACTTGAACGTGCATATGAACAATTGATGGTCTATTCCACAGGCAGCAGCTGGCCTTGTTCTGACTGATAATACTGAGCTTCTCCATTGTCTCTTTCCACAGATGCAGTCTATTTCATTCCTGTGTATCCCATCTGGCTAGGTTCACGCGTATAGTCACCTTTTACATTGTTGAAAAAAGGTATTTCTAATGAATAGGTTGTTGGTCTTGCAAAATTCTATCATGCAATCTCTTGTATCACTTCTATCACTAAGGCCGTGTTTTCCAATTACTGATCCTTCTTGTTTCCATCTTTGGCATTCCAGTCACCAGTAATTATCAATACATCTTGATTGCATGTTTGGTCAATTGCAGAGTGCAGAAGTTAGTAAAAATCTTCAGTTTATTTATCTTTGGCATTTGTGGTTTGTGTGTAAATTTAAATATTAGTCATAATAAATGGTCTTCCTTGTAGGCATATGGATATTATCCTATCACTGACAACATTGTACTTCAGGATAGATTTTGAAAAGTTCTTTTTGATGATGAATTCAATGCCATTCCTTTTCAAGTTGTCATTCCTGGCATAGGACCAAATGATTGTCCAATTCAAAATGGCCAATACCAATCCATTTCAGCTCACTAATCCCTAGAATATAGATCTTCAAGCATTCCATTTCATTTTTGACAACTTCCAATTTTTCTACATTCATACTTTTTACATTCCATGTTCCTCTTACTAATGGATGTCTGCAGTTGTTTCTTCTCATTTTGAGCCATGCCACATCAGCAAATGAAGGTCCAGAAAGCTTTTCTCCATACATGTAATTAATGTCTACTCTATGTTCAGGAGGCAGCTCTTCCCCAGTCATATTTTGAGTAACTTCCAATGTAAGAGGCCCATCTTTCAGCACTATAACAAACAATGTTTTGCTGCTATTCATAAGGTTTCCACTGGCCAATTTTTTTAGAAGTAGATCGCCAATTCTTTCTTCCTAGTCTGTCTGAGTCTGGAAGCTCCTCGGAAACTTGTTCTCCACAGGTAACCCTGCTTGTATTTTAAATACCAGTGGCATAGCTTCCATCATCATAGCAACATGCAAGCCACCACAGTATGACAAACTGACAGATGAGCGGTGGGCAGTGGGAAGAGGGGTCTCTAGTTCTGGCTCATTTGTTAGTGCATAGGCCTTAGGAGTAAATTAGCTTGCAGATTTCAGAAAAAAAAAAAAAAAAAATAAGACTGTTATCCAAGTCCTCTGCCAGGGATCATGCAGAGTACCAATTACAAGTGATTTCTCAATAAAGTTGAGTTCAACCTTCCCTGGCATAATCCGAGACAGGCATGACAGAGAATTGTTTCACTTTTAAACTTTATTCTTTTCGGTCAATTTTGTTCTTGGAGGTTTATTATTGTTATTAACCCTGGACCATGAGATACTCAACTCACCTGCCTTCCCAGACTTCACAAAGCAGCCAGAGTCAGATGAGGAAGGGTGGAAAGGATGGGCCAGCTCCCAGGTCACCCCTCCTAGGTAGGGCTCCTCATTAATTAAGACATGAAGATACCACTGACCTCTAACTTCCATGAGTGCAGGATTTCACTTTTAACTGTGCCCATGAGGAACTTGTACATAGACCAAGAGGCTGTCATTCAAACAGAACAAGGGGATATTGAGTGGTTTAAAATCAGGAAATGTGTGCACTCCGGTTATATCCTTTTATCATACTTATTCAATCTGTATGCTGAGCAAATAATCCAAGAAACTGGACTATATGAAGAAGAACGGGGCGTCAGGATTGGAGGAAGACTCATTAACAACCTGTGATTTGCAGATGACACAACCTTGCTTCCTGAATGTGAAGAGGACTTGAAGGACTTACTGATGAAGGTCAGTCTCAACATACATAAAACAAAAACCTTCACAACTGGGTCAATAAGCAACATCATGATAAATGGAGAAAAGATTGAAGTTGTAAAAATTTCCATTTTACTTGGATCCACAATCAACACCCATGTAAGCAGCAGTCAAGAAATCAAATGATGTATTGCACTGGGCGAATGCTGCAAAAGACCTCTTTAAAATGTCAAAAAGCAAAGAAGTCATTTTGAGGACTAATGAGTGCCTGACCCAAGTCATGGTACTTTCAATCGCCTCATATGCATGTGAAAGCTGGACAGTGAATAAGGAAGAAGAAGAATTGATGTCTTTGAATCATGATTTTGGCAAAGAATATTGAATACACTATGGACTGCCAGAAGAAAGAACAAATCTGCCTTGGAAAAAGTACAGTCAGAATACTCCTTACATGGGAGGTTAGCAAGATTTTGTCTTATGTACTTTGGACGTGTTATCAGGGGGGATCAGTCCCTGGAGAAGGACATTCTGCTTGGTAAAGTAGAGGGTCAGCCAAAAAAAGGAAAACCCTTGATAAGATGGATTGACACAAAGGCTGCAACAATGGGCTTAAACATAGCAACAATAGTGGGGATGGTGCAGGACTAGGCAGTGTTTCCTTCTGTTGTTCGTAGGGTCTCCATGAGTGGGAAGGACTTGACTGCACCTAACAGCAACAACAACAAAAACATGCTTAGAAGATGCATAAGTAGCCTCCTCATGAATATGCCTATCTGGGAGAAGGTCAGTGGAAAATTCCATATTTTGAATGAAAAAAGCCAGCGTCTTTAGGGTGTGTCCCAGCCACCCAGCCATAACTAGAAATTAAATACATTTTTCAAAATGCTCAATAGGCTCCTCAAACACTAGGGGGTATTTTCAGGTATTTGGGTTTCTTCCATGTGTAAAATATACAGTGTTTTTGTAAAGCTGGTAATTTGGTGACAGATACTGCTGAGTTTCAATATAATGCAGTATGTAAAAACGAGGAAGCAATTAAGGCATATTTAGCTCCCTCTGAGGCTTGCAAGTATTGCTTAAATATAGCTATTCAAAACAACATACATTTTTATCAAAGCCAAATTTAACTGTTGTTTAATGCTCAACATTTTGGCCAGGAATTGATGTCAAGTTTTTCTTTTTATTGTTATTTTTAATTTAAACAACTGTTGGTTTGGACCTCTTTCCCTTTAGCAGAATGTTTATGAGTCTCAGAAGAAACCCTAAGCATGCTTTTTTCTTGCTCATACATTTTCAAATATACTGGCTTCTCTAGTTGAAGGGAACTCTGTGAATATCACATGTAGGGCATAGCAAATGACTAGATCTTTTCCCATATTTTTATTCTTTATATCTCTGCCATCTGGAATCCTCCATACCTTCCAAGGCCCAGCTCAAAGACCTTGTAGTGGAAGGAACCTAGACTATACCACCAGAGAGAATATTGTAATGGCGATAGCTTTCGGGATCTACGCTCAGGAAAGATCTGCATTCAAATCCTTTGGGCTGGTTGCTGAGTCTTACTGTTTCTTTCCACCAAACTGGAGTAATATTTCACAGTGTTTCTGAGAGGAGAGTACATATAATAAAAAGCTGTTGTGCTGCTCCCCCAAATTCATTCCTCCTTCTGGTTAAACCAGTTGATGCTGAGTTGACTCTGACCCATGGCAACTTCATGTGGGTCAAAGTAGAACTGTGCTCCATAGGGTTTTCAGTGTCTGATATTTCAGAAGTAAACTGTCAGCTCTTTCTTCCAAAACACCTCTGGGGGGACTTGAACCTCCAACATTTTGGTTAACAGCTGAGCATGTTAATAGTTTGCATCACCCAGAGACCCCTTCTTCTGGTAACATCACTCCAACTATACTTTGAATATCACCATGGTGAAACTATCAGTCAAGGTGGTCTACCTCTCCTGGAGAAGATGTGGATATGTGACCAAGATGAGGTCATCAGAGGTTCTCTCCCTGGAGTTTAAGTCTTGAGGGGAGGGACACCAATGCAGAAGACACTTGGATCACATTCCTATTGACATTTGTTCATTCAAGTCATTAGTACTGCCTACCTGGATCCCCAGAAACTGCTCTGGTTCCTGTTCTTTGTGAAATCTACTTCTTCAGTTTTCCCCTTAAGTTAGTGAGTTTCTCCATGTATATAAAATATTTATTTTTTCTTGAATTACACAGAATACAAGTCCCCGCAAAGGTGTTTTGGAAGAAAGAGCTGACAGTTTACTTCTGAAATATCAGACACTGAAAACCTTATGGAGCACAGTTCTACTTTGACCCACATGAGGTTGCCATGAGTCAGCATCAACTCAACATCAACTGGTTTTACCAGAAGGAGGAATGAATTTTGGGAAGCAGCACAACAGCTTTTTGTAGTTCAAATCCACCAGGTGCTCCTTGGAAACTCTGTGGGGCAGTTCTACTCTATCTTATAGGGTCACTATAAGTCAGAATCAACTCGATTGCAATGGGTTTGGTTTTGGTATTTTACCTTTTCTTCCCTTCAACATAAGCTCTTTGTGTTGCTCTCAAGTGAATAAGCATTCATTTCTCCATCCAGGCAAAATATCATTGTTTCTGCCACTGTAAATGATCCTCAGCCCATTCTGCCTCCTGGCGCTTCAGTATATAGTCCTGGATTCTTCCCTGGAAGCTCTGTTCTGGAGGTCAGGGAGTCCAGGACACTGGCTCAGTACTCAGTGCCTGGTGAAACTTTTGCTTTGCTGACTTGTTCACCCACACTGATGTGTCATCCTATAGGACAACACATTTCCTTAAGGGCAAGTTCCCAACAAAGTGGCCCGTAGGCCAAATATCTTTGGGAAATACTGCATTCTGCAGACCTTTGGGCCAAAAAATCCCATGATAAAATCAAAACAGACCAATTCATTTTATTATTATTGTTGTTGTTGTTGTTGAAAATATATACAGCAAAACGTACACCAATTCAACAATTTCTACATGTACAATTCAGTGACATTTATTACATTCTTCAAGTTGTGCAACCATTCTCATCCTATTTCCCTGGATTGTTCCTCCTCCATTAACATAAACTCACTGCCTCCTAAGCTTCCTATATAATCTTTCAAGTTGTTGTTGTCAATTTCATACCATGTAGATAGTTCTTTAAAAGAGCACAATGCTCAAAACAGACTTTGTTTACTCAGTAAGCTAAACTATTGTTTGGTTTAAAGAAGACTTTAGGGGATGCTTTTGGTTTAAGCAAAACACAACATTTTTCATGCAGAATTTTCTAAAATCTTTGACAATGAAACAACACTATCCCCTTTTTTTTTAACATGACATTTTTAATATTCCTTTGGGGAGGGCTAGAGTGGCCTGGAGCCCTGGTGGCACAGTGGCTTAGAGCTCGGCTGCTAACCAAAAGGTCAGCAATTGGAGTCCACCAGCCACTCCTTGAAAACCCTACAGGGGCAGTTCTACTCTGTCCTAGACCATATGATTGTCTGAGTCAAAATGGCCAATACTAGTCCATTTCAGCTCTCTAATGCCTAGGATATCAATCTTCAAGTGTTCCATTTCATTTTTGACAATTTCCAATTTTTCTAAATTTATTCTTTGTACATTCCATGTTCCTATTACTGAGGAACTTCTGCAGCTCTTTCTTCTCATTGTGAGCCATGCCACAACAGCAAATGAAGGTCCTGAAAGCTTATCTCCATACATGCAATTAAGGTCGACTCTACTTTGAGGAGGTAGCTCTTCCCCACTCGTATTTTGAGTGTCTTCCAACCTGAAGGGCTCAACTTCCGGCACTATATCACACAATGTTTTGCTAATATTCATGTGGTTTTCACAGGCCAAATTGTTCAGAAGTAGATAGCTAGGTCCTTCTTCCTAATCTTAGTCTGGAAACTTTGCTGACCCCTGTCCACCATGGATAACCCTGCTGGTATTTGAAATACTGGTGACATAGCTTCCAGTATCACAGCAACATGCAAGCCACCACAGTATGACACACTGACAGATGAGTAGTGGAGATATATATACATATACAATCTTGCCATAGTTACAAGAAGAAAAAAAAGGATAAAATCTTCAAATACTTAGAATCTACCTTGATACAAGATATAGTATATGTAAACATATATCTTTGCTGTAAGACCAATTTTTACAAGGTTTAAAATAATTAAATACGTAATTATGAAAAGTCTGATAGCACCAGGAAGTGCTCTTATTGTTGGAAGTACTGAAAGGAATAGAGATAACTCTTGTGAAAAACTATCTCTAGTCTACATAGATTTATATGCATACTGCTAGAGGGAAATAAAATACTTAAAACCATAGAGTCATATCCATAGTAAAGAAATGTTTTATGTACTATAAAAGAGAAAAATGAAGTCTTTCTTTGACCGGGGAGCAAGGAACTCAGGTTGCTCTCTAATCCCCTAGTTTCTGCATAAGTACAATGGGGATACCAACATTATCTAATTGTGAAGTTGTTGTAAGGATTAAATTTAAAAAAAAAACACACACACAAAGTGCCTTCCTCAGTATGAAAACTTAGTATATGTTAGCCAGGACTTTGATATTATTATTACTAAAGAAACATAGCTTCTATTCATCCCTCAAGAATCAGCTCAGGTGTAGTGTCCACCACAGTGTCTTCCCGGATCATACCTGTCTGGTGAAATGCCCCTCCTTGGTACTCCCACAGGTCTGCTATGTCACACACAGCACCTGTCTCATCTTGTTGAAATCACCACCTTTGTGTCTGGGTTGCCCCTCTGTATAAGCCCCTAGAGAGAAGCAACTGCAGTTTATTCAGCCTTGTATTCCATTGGATACAAGCATGCTGTTGTTGTTAGGTGCCGTCAAGTTGGTTTTAACTCATACCAACCCTATGTACCATAGAACAAAACACTGCCTTGTCCTCTGCCATACTCACAATCATTGTTATGCTTGAGCCCACTGTTGCAGCCACTGTGTCAATCCATCTCATTAAGGGTCTTCCACTTTTTCGCTGACTCTGTACTTTACCAAGCATGATGTCCTTCTCCAGGGACTGATCCCTCCTGACGTAGTCTCACCATCCTTGCTTCTAAGGAGCATTCTGGTTATACTTCTGCCTAGATAGATTTGTTTGTTCTTTTGGCAGTCCATGGTATATTCAATGTTCATTGCCAACACCACTATTTGAAGGCCTCAACTCTTCTTTGGTCTTCCTTATTCATTGTCCAGCATTTGAGGTGACTGAAAACACCATGGCTTGGGTCAGGCCCACCTTAGTCTTCAAGGTGATGTCTTTGCTTCTCAAAACTTTAAAGAGGTCTTTTGCAGCAGATTTGCCTAGTGCAATGTACCTTTTGATTTCTTGACTCCTGCTTCCATGGGTGTTGACTGTAGATCCAAGTAAAATGAAATCCTTGGCAACTTCAATCTTTTCTCTGTTTAGTATGATGTTGCTTATTGGTCCAGTTGTGAAGATTTTTGTTTTCTTTACGTTGAGGTGCAATCCATACTGAACGCTGTGGTCTTTGATCTTCATCAGTAAGTAAAAGGATACAACTCTGATGCACACCTTTCCTGACTTTAAACCATGCAGTATCTCCTTGTTCTATCCAACGACTGCCTCTTGATTTATGTACAGGTTCCTCGTGAGCACAATTAAGTGTTATGGAATTCCCATTCTTCACAATGCTATCCATAATTTGTTATGATCCACACAGTCAAATGCCTTTGCATAGTGAATAAAACACAGGTAAACATCTTTCTGGTATTCTCTGCTTTCAACCACGGTCCATCTGACATTAACCATGATATCCCTGGTTACGCATCCTCTTCTGAATCTGGCCTGAATTTCTGGCAGTTCCCCATCGATATACTTCTGCAGCCACTTTCAAATGATCTTCAGCAAAATTTTACTTGTGTGTGATGTTAATGATATTGTTCAATAATTTCCCCATTCGTTTGGATCCCCTTTCTTGGGAATAGGCATATTCCAGTTGGTTGGTCAGGTAGCTGTCTTCCAAATTTCTTGGCATAAATAAGTGAGCACTTCCTGTGCTGCATCCATTTGCTGAAACATCGGCCAATTCCTGGAGCCTTGTTTTTTTGCCAGTGCCTTCAGAGCAGCTTGGACTTCTTCCTTCAGTACCTTTGGTTCCTGATCATATGCTACCTCTTGAAATGGTTGAATGTTGACCAATTCTTTTTGATATAATGATTCTGTGTATTCGTTTCATCTTCTAATGCTTCCTGGGTCGTTTAATATTTTCCCCATAAAATCCTTCAATATTGCAGCTCGAGGCTTGAATTTTTTCTTCAGGTTTTTCAGCTTGAGAAATGCTGAGTGTGTTCTTCCCTTTTGGTTTTCTCTCTCCAGCTCTTTGCACATGTCATTATAATAATTTACTTTGTCTTCTCAAGCTGCCCTTTGAAATCAGCTCTTTTACTGTATTATTTCTTCCTTTTGCTTTAGCTACTCAACATTCAAGAGCAAGTTTCAGAGTCTCTTCTGACATCCATTTTGGTGTTTTCTTTCTTTCCTTTCTTTTTAATGACCTCTTGCTTTCTTCATGTATGATGTCCTTGATATCATTCCACAACTCGTCTAGTCTTCAGTCATTAGTGTTCAAGGCATCAAATCTATTCTTGAGATGGTCTCTAAATTCAGGTGAGATATACTCAAGGTTGTACTTTGGCTCTCGTGGACTTGTTCTAATTTTCTTCATATTCAACTTGAACTTGCATATGAGCAATTGATGGCCTGTTCCAAAGTCAGCACCTGGTCTTGTTCTGACTGATGATATTGTGCTTTTCCATTGTCTCTTTCCACAGATGTAGTCGATTTGATTCCTGTGTATTCCATCTGATGAGATCCATGTTATAGTCGCTGTTTATGCTGGTGAAAAAAGGTATTTGCAATGAAGAAGTCATTGATCTTGCAAAATTCTGTCATGCAATCTCTGGCATTGTTTCTATCTCCAAGGCCATATTTTCCAACTACCAGTCCTTCTTTTTTGTTTCCAACTTTCATATTCAAATCACCAGTAATTATCAATGCATCCTAATTGCATGTTCATTCAATTTCAGACTGCAGAAGTTGGTAAAAATCTTTAATTTCTTCATCTTTGGCCTTAGTGGTTGGTACATAAATTTGAATAATAGTTGTAGTAATTGGCAGTCTACTTCTGAATAGAGTTAGCCAGTGAAAACCTTACGAATAGCAGCGGATACAAGCATAGGGCCTGGAATAAAGTGGTTGTTGAGTAAAGAAATCCTCAATAAATATTTGTTAAACAAATAAATATTTGAATGAAATTGTAATGAATAAGTTGGATTGTACTGAGAAAACCAGAGTAATCCAAAACATGGCATAAAATCCCTGGGTTCTAGAAGACCACAGAGTGCCAACACTGTGGCTATGTGTTCTTAGCAAACACACTTTCTTTGCTAGTCCACTGTAAAAACCAAAACTAAACCAAACACATTGCCGTCAAGTTGATTCTGACTCATAGTGACACTATTATGCCTGGAATGACAAATTGAAGAGGAATGGTGTCGCATTCGTGGTCAAAAAGAACATTTCAAGATCTATGCTGAAGTGTAACACTGTCAGTGATAGGATAATATTCATAAGCCTACAAGGAAGAACACTTAGTAGGACTATTGTTCAAATTACTCTCCAACCATAACACCAAAGATGAAGAAACTGAAGATTTTTACCAACTTCTGAAGTCTGAAATTGACCAAAGATGCAATCAAGATGCTTTGATAACTACTGGTGATTGGAATGTGAAAGTTGGAAACAAAAAAAGAAGGATAAGTAGTTGGAAAATATAAAAATGATGCCGGAGATCTCACAATAGAATTTTGCAAGAGCAACAACCTATTCATTAAAAATACCTTTTTTCAATAATGTAAAAGGCGACTACATAAGTGGACCTTGGCAGATGGAATCTACAGGAATCAAATCGACTACATCTGTGGAAAGAGACAATAGAGAAGTCAGAACAAGGCAAGGGGCTGAATGCAGAACAGACCATCAATTGTTTATATGTAAGTTCAAGTTGAAGCTAAAAAAAATTCAAACAAGTCCGTGACAGCCAAAGTACAACCTTGAGTATATCCCACCTGAATTTATAGACCATCTCAGGAACGGATTTGATGAATTGAACACCAATGACTGAAGACCTGTTAAATTGTGGGATGTCAACAAGGACCTTATATTAGTCATCTAGTGCTGCTGCAACAGAAATACTACAAGTGGATGGCTTTAACAAAGAGAAATTTATTTTCTCACAGTCTAATAATCTAGAAGTCCAAATTCAGGGCATCAACTCCAGCAGAAGGTCTTCTCTCTCCATCAGCTCTGGAGGAAGTTCCCTGTCATCAATCTGCCCCTGGACTAGGAGATTTTTCTGCACAGGAATCCCAGGTCCAAAGGAAGTTCTCTGCTCCCAGCACTGCTTTCTTGGTGGTATGAGTTCCCCATGTCTGTCTGCTGGCTTCTCTCTTTTATATCTCAAAAGCAATTGACTTAAGACATTATCTAATCTTGTAGATCTCATCAATAAAGCTGCCACTAATCCATCTCATTACATTATAGGGATAGGATTTACAACACATAGGGAAATCACATCAGATGACAAAATGGTAGACAATCATACAATACTAGGAATAATGACCTAGCCAAGTTGAGGGATATTTTTGGATTTTTGGGGGACACAATTCAATCCATGACAGACATCATACATGAAGAAAGCAAGAGCAAGAGGTCATTAAAAAGACAGGAAAGAGAGAAAAGACCAAAACTGATGTCAGAAGAGACTCTGAAACTTGCTCTTAAATGTAGAACAGCTAAAGTGAAAGAAAGAAACGATGAAGTAAAAGAGCTGAACAGAAGATTTCAAAGGGCAGCATGAGAAGGGAAAGTAAAGTATTATAATGAAATCTGCGAAGACCTGGAGTTAGAAAGAAAAAAAAAAGATTAAGGAAGAATGCACTTGGCATTTCTCAAGCTGAAAGAATTGAAGAAAAAATTCAAGCCTTAAGTTGCAGGAATCCTTCACACTGAAGAATTCTATGTGAGTAATATTGAATGATACAGGAAGTATCAGAAGAAGATGGAAGGAATATAGAGTCAATGTACCAAAAAAAAAAAAAAAAAAAAAAAAAAAAAAAGTTGATCAGCGTTCTAAGCAAGAAGGATAGTTTATTCTCTTAATATTTTGAAATATCAAACCTTATATCAGGGATTTAAAAAAACAAAGTGTGTGGGAAATTACCGTTTCTGGAGTATCTACCCTGTGCAAGGCAGGTTACTAGGTCACTTCTCCTCTGATATCTTAGAGATCCAAATCTCAGGTCTCAGATGGAGATTTTACTACCCATCACCCCCCTGCTAGAGGGGAGGAAACTGAATCTGAAAACAATTTATTTAAGGCTACATAATAACTAATTGGTAGATTTGGTTTTATACCTAAGGGAGTAAGGCTCTAAAGTTCTTGCTCCTTCAAAGTTGTATATCCATTGTTACAAGAGCGGAAGGATTCTATGGGCAAAATATTCAATGACAAAGGAAGCTTTAGAAGAAGATGGAAGGAATACACAGAGTCACTGTACCAAAAAGAGTTGATCAGCTTTCAACCATTTTAGGAGTTAGCATATGATCAAGAACCAATGGTACTGAAGAAAGAAGTCCAAGCTGCAATGAAGGCATTGACGAAAAACAAGGCTCCAGGAGTTGACAGAATACCGATTGAGATGTTTCAACCAATGAAGCATGGGCTCGTCTATGCCAAGAAATTTGGAAGACAGTTACCTGGCCGACCTACTGGAATAGATTTATATTCATGCTCACTCCAAGGAAAGGTGATCCAATAGAGTGCAGAATTCATCACATGCAAATAAAATTTTGCTGATGATAATTCAAATGCAGTTGTAACAGTACATCTACAGGGAACTGCCAGAAACCTAAGTCGGATTCAGAAAGGGACGATGAATGATGTCAGAAGGATCTTGGCTGAAAGCAGAGAATACCAGAAAGATGTTTGTCTGTGTTTTATTGACTCTGTGCATGTATTAGACTGCTTGGATCATAACAAATTATGGATAACATTTCGAAGAATGGGAATGCCAGAATACTTTACTGTGCTCAAGTGCAGCCTGTACATAGACCAAGAGGCAGTCATTTGAACAGAACAAGGGGATACTGCATGGTTTAAAATCAGAAAAGGTGCGCCTCAGAGTTGTATCCTTCCATCATACTTATTCAATGTGTATGCTGAGCAAATAATCGGAGAAGCTGGACTATATGAAGAAGAAGGCAGCATAAGGATTGGAGGAAGACTCTTTAACAACCTGTGATATGCAGATGACACAACCTTGCTTGCTGAAAGTGAAGATGAGTTGAAGCATTTACTGATGAAGATCAAAACTACAGCCTTCAGTAGAGATTACGTTTCAATCTAAAGAAAACAAAAATCTTCACAACTGGACCAATAAGCAACATCAGGATAAACAGAGAAAATATTGATATTATAAAGGATTTCATTTTACTTTGATCCACAATCAATGCTCATGGAAGCAGCAGTTGAGAAATCAAATGATGTATTGCACTGGGCAAATGTGCTGCAAAAGACATCTTTCAAGTGTTAAAAAGCAAAGATGTTACTTTTAGGACTAACGTGTGCCTGACCCCAGCCACAGTAGTTTCAATCACCTCATATGCTTGTGAAAATGTGGACAATGAATAAGAAAGACATAAAAAGGTTTGATGCACTTGAATTATGGTGTTGGCAAAGAATATTGAATATATCATGGACAGCCAGATGAAGGAACAAATCTGTTTTGGAAGAAGTACAGCTAGAATGCTCCCTAGAATGCAGGATGACGAGACTTTGCCTTACTGTGGATATATTATCAGGAGGGAGGACATCATGCTCGTAAAGCAGAGGGTCAATGAAAAAGAGGAAAACAATGAGATGGATCGACACAGTGGTTGCAACAATGGGGACAGATATAGCAACAATTGTGAGGATGTTGCATGACTGGGCAATGTTTTATTCTATAGTACATAGGGTCGCTATGAGTCAGAACCGACTTGATGGCACCTAACAACAAGATATATATATGTATATAGTAATTATATATACAGTATATATATTTATACATCTACTTCTCACATATGGACTTCATCTGATATTTTGCATTTACACAATAGTAAAAAATCTATTATCCAACTATTTTAGCTTTAAGGAGAAGCCTAGGCAGGGGTTGTGGAGAAGGAGGATGGCTAGGTTTGTGAGAGGGAGTGAGGCTACGCCAGCTCCCCACAGTTATATTACCCTACTTGGGTGGACAAGCCAAGCCAGGTCCATGAGCATAGCAGGGTGAGTGGTCATCATGCAGGAGGAGGAGGTGGCCAGACCTTGAGGAGGAGGTGGTAGCTGGGGATGCAAGATTTGGGCGGGGGGCTCAGAAATCTCTTCTTCCAAAGAGGCCTCTTTGCCACCTCTGCAGCCTCTGTTGGACCCAGTTGGCTGAGCCTCACCTGCTCGCAGGCCCAGGAACCACCTGTCACTGAGGCCCATCTCCAGGCCTGCGGAGAGGGAAGGTACGTGGCTAGGTGATGGTGGGCCCCGTTGCTCCTGAGGTGGCAGGCAACCCCAGACCACCACCACCACTACTTCAACTCCCACATTCTCCAGTGGGAAGGGGGACCACTGTACCACTTGCATCCTAATACGTGAGCTACTGCATGGGGAGGACATTGGCGCTGAAGATGAGGCACAGCCTGACTCTCATAACACCAATTTTTGTATAACAACTTGGTTTTTGGAACTTAACCAGGTCAATAAGTGAGGAGTGGTTGTATATATATATATATATATATAAACATTTGCCATTTCAACGTTTTTTACTTGTACAATTCAGTGATGTTAACCATGTTCATCATGTTTTGCAACCATGACAACTTATCTATTTTCAAAAGTTTTTTTTTATTATACTTCAGGTGAAGGCTTACAGAACAAGTAGTTTCCCGTGAAACAGAAGTACACATGTTGTTTATGACATTGGTTAATAACTCCACAACATATCAACCCTCTAACTTCTCAAACTTTTTTTTTTTTTGGTGAAAATACACATGGCCAAAGTTACACCATTTCAAAAATTTCTACATGCACAGTTCAGTAACATTGACTACGCTCTTCCAATTGTGCTGTTATTCTCACTTAA
>NW_004444154.1:2922985-2925356 GCF_000243295.1 Trichechus manatus latirostris
TGTCAGTTTTCTCACTCCATTTGGTGCTTGGCTGAGTTCTTTGTCTCTTCTTTTGATGTTTTAGAGTTTCAGGATTGTTGTATTCTCTGTTTGGCTTAGTTTTTCAGATCTTTGCTGTGGAGGGACGGCGTGGTGCTTCTGCCTAGAGCGCCATTTTGCTGGAACTCCTCTCCCCCCAACTATTTTTTTCACTTAAATGTGTGAATAGAAGGACAGTCCATGAGTTATGCTAATCAAAACCAAACCCACTGCCTTTGAGTCAATTCCAACTTCTAACGACCCTATAGGACAGAGTGGAAGTGCCCCACAGAGTCTCCAAGGCTATAAATCCTCATGGAAACAGACTGCCACATCTTTCCCAGCAGAGCAGCTGGTGAGTTTGAATCGCCAACCTTTGGGTTAGCAGCTAAATGTTCATCTGAGTCCTGATAGCACATTAAAAAAAGAGAGAGAGAGAGAGAGATATTGAGAAATTGCTTTTACCAATGAGAAGAGCTACTAGAGAAGATTGCTTTGGAGCTGGGATCTTTGCTCTGTATTTATTCATTGAGTGTTTTCATAGAGAAGCCTGTATGTGGTATGCTGCCTCTAGAAATAGCTCATTAAGGCTTTTGCATAATGGATGATGAAGTAGTTTTGCAAAGGAAAACGTAATTAGTCATGCAAACCTAGTCCTTCAACCTGAATGACAGGACCATTTCCTAAAAAACAAGGCCGTTCAAAATTGCATTAGGTGTGCCCTTTTTTGGCTGAAATGTACTGGATTTATTCATTCACTGTAGTGCATTTCAACGATTCAAGGCAACATTCTCTTAGACTCCAAGGATTGCCCCCAAAATCTACAAATTGTGTATCATGTTAGCTTTTGAGCTATTTAGAAAAGGAAATGCTTGCAGCCAACTGGAAAAACCTATATTCACTACTATCAGGTAGAGGCACTTATTATTCTTGGGAGTCTCACAAGTAGTTTTTGCCATGCGTGACCAGATGACTTCCCCATGATATTGAAGGAAACTTTGGAGAAGTGCCTGAGTCTCTAGCACCCTTTGTCCTAGCCACTTTTCATTTTCAAAATTGGGGACAGAATCTAGTCATCTGGCATTTTCTGGCCAAGACATAATTTTGGCTTTTTTATACATAAATTTCTAATAGTATCACAAAATCAACTCTTTCAAATATAGTTTAGAATCATTCTCTGGCTAATCTAAAACTTAAAAGTTAAGGTGGGGCCAAGATGGGGGAGTAGTCAGACGCTTCCAGTGGACCCACTTACAACAAAGACCTGAAAAAACAACTGATTCGATTATATATGGCAATATAAGAGCCCTGAACATCAAAAGCAGAGTTGAGGAACTGGACTGAGTGGCAGGGGGAGGGAGAGACAGTTCAGAAGTAGTGAGGAGGTGCCAGACCTAAGCCGATGAGAGCCTGAACCCTTCGGGCCTGATCAGCTTGGGGATGAATGGTGAGGCAGGCAAGCAGCAGTGTTCGGGAGGCACATTTTCTGCACCAGCAGAGAGACCCAGCACCAGAGAGTCTACACAGCCACCCAGAACCAGTGAGAAGCAGCCCTCATCGGCAAAAGATAAGTACTTGCATACAGCCTACCGCATGGATCAAAAACACCCACCTTAGGGAAAAAACTCTCTCCCATTTACCTCCCTACTCCCTGCTCTGCACTGGGTCTTGGACTGGCTTCAGCAATTGTCGAGTCCTCTGGGCCAGAAGCAGGATTTGTCACACGCCCGGAGCCATTCTCGCTGCCTTGGAGAGCGAATAAATTAACAAACGGGAAAAAATAAACTGCCAGCTCCCCCAACCCAGGAACCCAGGGTAGGCACAACTCCTTTGCCTAGGCACAGGCATAAGGGATCCACAGACTTTGAGTGTCTTTCCTCCTGCATAGACTTGTGTGGGCCCATCTCAACAGCTTAGGCCCTCATTACCACAGTACAACAGGTATATACCAGAACTTTAACTTCAACTGTTTCAGCTGTGAAATGGTAGGTTCTTGACATATGACACTGCTTTGTGCATTAAGCAGGGTCTTCACCTACCCACATCAGGGACCTGAGGACTGGTGGCTCCACCCACGCCACCTAGCCACCTGTGTTAGGAGACCATGAATAAGCAGTTTCCCCGCAGTCTTTACAGCCAACAGCATTAGCCGCTCATACTCTGGCTGTAAAACCCACATGCCCACGCGCTCTAGGGAAGAGGGACATGCCTTCCTCCTAGACACTCGGGGCTGGCCTTCAGCCCCCTGCCTTGCTCAGAGTGTGTCCCCCTGCTGCAGCCAGATGCCTGTGCCTACACCAATCACCCATGCCTGACTAGGACTGTAAGTGACAGCCTACACCACACACTTGGT
>NW_004444154.1:2925839-2926910 GCF_000243295.1 Trichechus manatus latirostris
CAAATTTAACAGGCTGCAAGAATCCACAGAGAGACAGCAATCAGAAATCCAGAAGATTAACAAGAAAATTTCAGAATTAGACAACTCAATAGAAAATCATAGGAGCAGAATTGAGGCAATGGAGGTCAGAATTAGTGAGATTGAAGATAAAGCATTTGACACCAACTTATTTGAGGAAAAATCAAATAAAAGGCTTAAAAAAAATGAAGAAACCCTAATAATTATGTGAGACTGTATCAAGAGGAATAACCTATGAATGATTGGAGTACTAGAACAGGGGTGTTAACAGAAAAAACAGAGAGAATTGTTGAAGATTTGTTGGTAGAAAACTTCCTGACATCATGAAAGATGATATCTATTCAAGATGCTCATCTAACCCCACATAAGGTAGATTCCAAACGAAAGTCACCAAGATATATTATAATCAAACTTTCCAAAACCAAAGATAAGGAGGGAATATTAAGAGCAGGTAGGGATAAACAAAAAGTCATCTACAAAGGTGAGTCAATAAGAATAAGCTCAGACTATTCAGCAGAAACCATGCAGGCAAGAAGGCAATGGGGTGACATATAAAATTTAAAAGTTAGATATACATTTCTACCTAGTAACGGGATTGGGAATTGTGACATATTGATTATGAGATATCCAGAATTCAAGTAACGCCAATGAGATTTAGAAGTCATTGGAGGTGAGAGCTGGTAAGGGTTTTAGAGATCTAACTTTTTCATTTTGAGAAGAGTAAATGGATACCTGGGGGAGTTTGATCGCATTCCTAAGGTCATACCCATTGTCTTGGCACAAAGCCAGGACTAACGTGAAATTCTCTGGATTTTCAGTCCAATGCTTTTTCCACCACACCAACCACCCTGCAGGCCAGATCCCTCCCTGCTTCTTCCTAGTCCACTTTCCTCCTGTAGATGTGGCAATGCTGTTTAATAAAATCTGTACTCATCCACTCATCCATTCATTCACTCATTTATTTATTTTATTGTACTTCATGTGAAGGCTTACAGAACAAATAGTTTCTCATAAAACAGTAGTACACATATTGTTTTATGACATTGGTTAACA